>NW_005200853.1:328002-332116 GCF_000372725.1 Emiliania huxleyi CCMP1516 | reverse complement strand
GGGGGGGGGGGGGGGGGAGAACGAGCTAGAGAGAGAGAGAGAGAGAGAGAGAGAGAGAGAGAGAGAGAGAGAGAGAGAGAGAGAGAGGGAGAGAGAGAGAGAGAGCGCTGGTGCCACAGGGCACAGGGCCGCCAGCAGAGGGTCAGGTCGGCCTGAGGCCTGGGGCGCGGCACCACCAGTCCACGCCGCCCGACTGTCACACCATCTCTTGAGCCCGCAAACCGATCCCAATCGTCTCACGTCTGCGGGGTCCTGTGGCTAAGGCTGGGGCGCTTCTTACAATCTTAGCTCCCCTTTGCTTCCCCCGCAACATACCCGTACCTCATAGGCGTCGGTCCTCGCCGCGTCACGGACACGAAACTGCTGAATACTTCACGGCACAGGCGCACAACGAAACGCGACAACGCCCGCAGTCGCCGAGAACAATCTGAGAGATGGTCGCTGAACACACACAAGCTGACTGAAGGCCTAGGTAGCGCTTGGACACACCGGAGAGTGTGCGACGGCAGAACACGGAGCTGCACGGAGCTCAGAGGTCCAGAGAGTTCAGGGTTCGCTCCCCATCACGCTGCGGCGCGGCAGCGGCGAGGACTGGCTCGCGGGCGCCGGCACCGACTCGAATCGGCACGAGATCTGGTGCCAGGCGCTGTCGCTCCACCCGCTGTCGTAGCACGCCTCGCTGCCAACGTGGCAGCGGTCGGAGTCGCAGTAGGAGAGGATGCGCGGCGAATCATCCGATGCCTGGGGGAGCCAAGCCTCGGCTCAGCCTTGGAGAGGATGCGCGGTCTCGGCGCAGCCCTGGTTCAACCTCGGCTCAACTCTCGGCTCAACTCTCGGCGCCATCTCGTCTCAATCCCGGCGGGGAGGGCGGCGCCTCCACCACCGCCGAAAAGTCGACCAGAGGCACGAGCGCACGCGTCGACCTCGGCACGCGCTCGAGGGAGTCGCGCACCTCTGCCTCACCGACGTACCGCCCCGTCTCCTCCCCTCGCCGCCTGTGAGCAAAGGGAGGCGCCTCCTCCTACACCTCGGCTAGGTCTCGGCTAGGTCTCTGCTAGGTCTCTGCTAGATCTCTGCTAGGTCTCTGCTAGAGCTCGGCTAGGTCTCGGCCAGGTCTCGGCCGGCCAGGTCGCGGCTAGGTCTCGGCATAGCTCTCGGCATAGCTCTCTGCTAGCTCTCGCCTCACGCGCGCAAAGATCTGCTCCTCGCTCGCCGTGACGTGCAGGATTGCGAGGCGGTACGCCGGGTGGTCGCGCCTAGGAGATCGGACGGGAGGTTCGGAGAAGGTTCGCGGTTCCGGAGACGCGGTATACGCCGGCGGCGTGAGAGCGCCGGATGCTTCCGAACACAGCTCGGTACCAGTTGAGGTCGCGCAGCGAGCCGTCGACCCAGATGTGCCTACGGACGTGCCCTGGACGTGTCGCGGACGCGCCCATGGACGTGTCCTCGCGCCGACCACCCGCAGACACACGCCTCCTCTCCGCCATGGCGGCAGCCTGCGCGATCTCGACGAGGTAGCCGCTCTCGCGCTGCGTCCGCTGGCCGGCGCTCATCGGGTCGAGCGCGACGTAGCCGTCCCACTCGGGCATCGCCGTCTTGAAGAGGTCTGGGTCGAGGTGGACGATCGCCTCCAGCGGGAAGTGCCCCGCCTCCCACATCCAGCGCACAGTGTGGCTCTTGCCCGCGCCCATCGCGCCCGCGGTGTACAGCAGCCAAGGGTGCGCCTGCGGGAGTGCGGGCCGTGTCCTGGACGCGTCTATAGGCGGTGCCTAGGGACGGCTGCCTAGGCAGTGGTGGGCAGTGCCTCGGGAGGAGGCAGGCGGTGTCTAGGAACTGTCCAGGCAGGCAGTGTCTAGGAAGTGTCCGGGGAGTGGCATGGAGGTGTCTCTAGGCTGCGCCTGCGGCTCGCTGCCCTCGAGCGCCGCGTCGACCAGCCGGTCCTGCAGCGCCTGCCGCTCCGCCGTGTACACGCCGTGGTACGCGTGGTCGAGCGACTCGCGGATCTTCGCGTACTTGCCTCGCTGGCACGCACCAGCGGACGCATCGCGATACGCGTCGCACGTGCACGCGGTGTAGTCGAAGTCCGTGGACAGCGCAAAGGCGGCGTGCGCCTCCCGCCGCCGCACCAGCGGCAGCGCGGACGCCATCGCTGGAGGCATGCCCTCCGAGCGCGCCCGAGCCCGTCCCGGCGCTCTGTCGGACTGAGAGACAGAGCGCGTCATGAAGGCTGTCTGGGCGCGGCTGAATGGCCGCGGAGGCGCGTCCGGCGACGGCATGGCGATACGCACAGAGGCCGTGGAGACTTTTGACGAAAGCCACGACAGCAGGGGATGTGGCTCCAGGGGATGCGGGGGCTCGAAGCGAGTTCGGCGATATGGGTCCTCAAGGAAAAAACACGCTGTTTTCGCTTTGAAAGCTAATTTCGTAGGTACATTGTCGGCCTTGCGTTGATTTCTCTTTCTTTCGTAAAAAGAACCGGTCCGCGAGTGCTCCGCAGCAACCTCGCTGAGCCAGAACGTCGGCTCGCGAGGTGGGGTGCTAGTCTGGGACCCATACGTGGCAGTTCCCTTGCTCCAAGCGCTTGCGCTTCTTCACCCTCATATGTTCGTAAGAGCCACATACACTGAAAAAGCTGCTCGCTGCGAGGTCTCGCGACGTTTGGCCGCAGATAGTGTTGACGCAGCAACACGAAATGTTTGCGAGGATGGACTCTTAGCCGCCATCGTCCAGTCCGAGCCTGGCTGTTCTTCACCTTTCTACCTACCTACCTACCTACCTACCGCCCAAAATGGCCGAGCCGCGTGCTCGCCTCCTCTCCCTCGCGACGCTTCACGAGCCGCATCCGTTTGGCCAGCACGCTTCCATCTGCCCACCGAATCGCGCCGCGCTCCTTCTGTGGAGCGCGCAGGCCGTTCCGCTCGCCTCCGCCATCAGCAAGACTGCCAGGCGACCGGTGGACATCCGCCTCTTCACGCGCTGCCTCGAGGAGAGCGATGGGGCGCATCTCTCCTCCGAGGGCGTCGCGGTGGTCGTGCACAACACCTACCGCCCGGCACTGGTCCAAGCGGTGAGTCACCTGCCGCAGAGAAGGGGGTGGAGAGAGCCCGAGAGAACGCTACGAAAGCGCACGTCGGCCGCTACGGCAGGTGAAGGCGCTGGCCGCGGCGCGATTGCAGCCGGAGGAGGGAGGCGGGCTGAAGTTTGGGCAAGCATGGTACTGGACCACGCTGCTCAAGTGGCAGATCATGGCGCTGACGGGCGCCGAGGCGCCTCTCCGAGGACACTGGACACCGTACTATGACACACGGAGACCAAAGGGCCCGAGTTCAAAGGGCGCCGCCCTCGCCTCTCACAGTTCGTGGCCTTCTTCGACATTGACACGGAGGTGCTGCCCGCCACGTCCCCCGGAAGCTTGTTGGAGAGGGCGGCGCGCGGCGCGGCGGAGTGGACGGCTGCACTCGGCTGTCTCCGGCGCCGCAAAGAGGTGCTCTTCAGCAGAACAGACGGGTCAGCGCCGGTCAACGGGGGATTGTTGCTGGTGAGCGCCCCTCTAAGCCCTCTCCCCTCACCGCGCACAGATCCCGTCCGCATGGCTCGCCCCAACGAGCAACATTATCTAGGTGAAGCCCTCCCTCGCGCTTTTTGAAGATGGCATCGCGCTCTTGCAACGCACCGCCGACGTGGGCTGGAACCATACGCACGGCTGGGATCTGGCTGGTCTCCCTCGCGACGTCGTGCCCGCCACCGACGACGCCTGGAAATCGCGCGGAGTCAGCGCCGTTCCCAGACACCTCGCGCGTCCCGGACGCCCTTCTGTCCGCGCCCGCTAGGCGCACCGAGCGCGTGGGCATCCTGCCGTTCCTCAAGCAGGACGACTGGGGTGTCATGGTCGGCGTGGGCATCGACCAGGGCTTCTTCTACTACTTTTTCCGGGCGCGCCGTGACCACACAGAGACGGGGCAGTGGACTCGCCTCGCCGCTCCGCATCACTACTCCGATGCAATCCCGCCTGGTAGGTGCGGCACCAGCTCGGCGCAGAGCTGAGCCGGGTTCAGTGCGTCCGCTCCGCCCACTGCAGCGCCGTCTCGCCGAGAGACTCCCCGGCCAGCTACAG
>NW_005200853.1:291947-325402 GCF_000372725.1 Emiliania huxleyi CCMP1516 | reverse complement strand
CGGGCGACCCGTTAGGGTCGACAGTCTCCCTCTGCTTCTCCCTCTCCCTCTCCATGTGCCTGCTCCCTGTCCCTCTCCCTCTCTCTCTCTCTCTCTCTCTCTCTCTCTCTCTCTCTCTCTCTCTCTCTCTCTCTCTCTCTCTCTCTCTCGTGTCGTCGACCGTTCGTCCGATAGATAGGTAGATAGAGTTGAGGAGGGAAGTGCCGAGACCGACAGAATCTCCCCCCATGCTTTGGCCCAATTACAGCTCGAATCCCATCTGCTCGGTTTCCTTGCGGCAGCCAGTTCCTTCGATCCGCCCGTATCGCCGCGAGCCAGCGCCACTAGGAAGCGGCGCGATTCCGCCCGCCTCTGCAATCGCCACTTGGTTGGCACGCTGTTCTCAGCGAGGAACGCGAGCGCCACCGCAGCCAACTCTTGTTGCCCAGATATCGCCACTGGCACTAAAAATAATTTCGACCCTCGCACAACACGAGGCACGGGACTGGCGCGCACTGGCACTTACACAAGAAAGTGCCCCCGCCGGGCGCCGGGGATCCAGCACCTCAAACAAGTCGATAAAAAAAGAAAGAATCTGCCCGATTGAATTTTACCGCGGCGAAGCGGGGATAGCATCCCTCAGCCGGTGGGCTGGGACGGGGACGGCTATGAGAGTCCCGGCGTCATACTTGCCAACGCGGCGTGCGGTGAGGGCAGCACGACGTGGCCGCAGCTGAACGCCAGCTATAGCTTTGTCGACGCCTTCGAGTCCCTTGAGTCCGAGGTGGTTGGCACCGGCAATCGCGCGCGCTTCAGCTACTGGCTCAAGACGATGCAGGGGCTGCGACTGATAGGAGAGTTTGGCTGTGTGCGTGGCGTCTTCGAGGCGGCAATGAATAGCGGCTCCTTTGCGACCGCACTCGAGCAGCGAACTGCGCTGGCGCGGCTGTTCGAGCGCATTATCACCCTCCTGATCGAGCGGATCGTCAACGTGAGTGACCTCGGCGAGATCATCAACCACGAGATCGTCACGTGGAAGGGGAGGATCAGCAAGTTTGACAGCGCCCTGGCTACGGGCTTGGGATACGCGATCCCAGCCGGCGCCGCGCCCTCCCTCGACTACACTGGCGCGCCGGTGCTTGTGGTGACGACGCCACGGACGCACGCTTACGCGGGTGAGGCGACACTGATCCGGGCGCGCTAACGCGCAGCATCCTCGGCCGTGAAAGCATGTTGACACCCGTCCGTGATGCCTTTGAATAGGCCCTGCAGCTGGGCGGCACCTCCGCACCGACCCTCCATATCCGACCGCTCGGCGAGGGTGAGTACTCGGCCGTCGAGCTGACCTCCATCGCGCGCGGCGTCTACGAGTCTCACGTGGCGAGGGACGCGGACTTCGAGTACTACCTGGCCTCGCAGAGCGGCGCGGGCGATCTGCGCTGGCCCGCGACAGCGCCTCAGATTAGCCAAACGGTCGTGGTGACGCCAGGGGCAGGGTAATGGGGGCGCCTTCAGCCTGGGAGGTGGGGCTCCCCTGTGCCCTGAGGGGAAGCCAAGGCCCCGCAGTGCCGCCCGGCGCCGGCGGTGCGGGCCTGCGGGTGGGGGCGTAGGCGCGCCTGGCGGTGTGCTCTGGACATGCTTTTGGCTCTAAATAAAAACGGACACCTCTACTAGGAGATGGGTAGAAGGGAAGGTCCCCGCCCGTGCTCTGGACCGTGTGTATGCAGCACCCTTTTTTTTCAACATATTTTCTCCCTCTCGCGTCGCGTTTTACACATGATGGACTGACACACCTCACAATGGAACGCGAGACAGCCCACGGCGCGCTCTCGCGGCCTTGAAAGCAATAGGCCCAAAGGTTACGGTGACGACGACTGTGTCGGGCCGCGCTTCGCTCGGCTCCTCACGCAAAATGGCCGGCGCGTGCGGGAAGGCACCGGGTGCTAGCTCGGTGCGGACTCCTCCGCACTGCTGAAGAGGGAGTAGACGTGGTGCGCCACCACGCACGCGATGGTTGTGCCGACCACGTCCACCACCACCTGGCCGCGAGTACTGCTGTCGTGAAGGGGCTGCCTGGACGCCTCGACCAGTGCAACGCTCAATGGGAGGGCCGAGGTGCGGCCGAGGGAGGTGCGGCCGAGGTGCGGCCGAGGTGCGGCCGAGGTGCAGCCGAGGTTTAGCCGAGGTGCAGCCGAGGTGCGGCAGAGGTGCAGCCGAGGTGCGGCCGAAGTGCAGCCAGGACCTCGATGGTGTGTATGGGCGAGGCTTAGCCCCCACAATCGGGCGGGTGTCGGTCCTAGCCTCGGCTGTCTTGCCGTGCGCGTGCGTGCAAGCCCCGCGGCGTGGACTGTGCGGAGGCCGCTCGCGACAGCGGTGGGTGCTGCGCAGTCTATTTGACCGCCTGCACGACTGGCGGAGACCCGACGGCGGCCTGGCCGTACCGGTCGAGGAAGAGCACGACGCAGACGGCCACGACGTTGGCGAGGAAGACGATGATCGCGTACGCGGTGGAGATTGCGACCTAGTGCAGAGAGCGCGCGCGCGCGCGCGCGCGCGTTCGTTCCCTAGTGGTTGAAGACATGTGAGGGGGGGGTGGGAATCGGTGTCCTGCACTGATCAGCACGCTACACTCGGCTCGCGAGAACACAAAGGCCATGCCCACAGCAAATACGGCTGCAACGCCGTGCACCAGAGTCGAGTACACGTGTCGCGTCGAGTGCTACTCGTCAGCATCTAGAGACTGCGACAGCGTCGACCAGGCCGGCGTGCTTGGAGAGCAGCGAGACGCGAGGGAAAGCGCAGGCGCCCACTGTCAGGCCGAGGATCGCGCCGATCGACGCCTCGCGCGCGAGCACGCTCCCAAAGTCCGCGGGCGACACCTGACCAATAAACCGGCTCATTCATTGCACATTTCGCACCCATCCGGCCTCCCAGAGTCTGCGGTCGACTCCTCTCCAGTACGGAGGCGCTGGACGAGGTCGGCGATCGTCTGGCCCGACGCGTTCCCGCCGCCTCCGACGAGCATCGTGAGGAAGGCGGTCAGTACGATGTGGTCCGAGATGAGGCTGGAGAAGATCTCGACGATGACACCCGAGAGCGACTGCACTAGCATTAGACCGACGAGCCACGGGAGCCTGGCCCGTACGTCGACGTAGAGAGAGGTATCCAAATACTCTGCTCTCGAGCTCGTCCCTCTCGACGAGCGCGCGGCGGCAAAGCAGCGGCCGGCGCCGCAGCGAGGGCAGTGCGAGGCGTGTGGCGCCGGCTCCTGGGCGTCAGACCGGAGCGACTCCTTTGGCAGAAGGGACATGAAAAGTGTGGCAGCGGGGTTTGGGTTGCGGTTGGGGTTGGGGTCGTGATCGAGATTTTTCAGTGTGTGCCCTTGGCACCGTGGAGTGCTGGGGGGGGCGACAGGGAGGATGTGGCCCTGAGTTATGTGTACGCCGACTCAGGGTGTGTGGCAGCCAGCTGGCTGTGTGTCTTGTGAGCTTGTTTGTGTCTGTGTGTCGCTCGTGCGTGTCGTCATCATCTGTCTAGCGTCCACCCATACCGCGTTGGTGTCCAGTCCGAGCCTGGCTGTTCTTCACCTTACTACCTACCTACCTACCTTCAGTGTATGTAGCTCTTACGTTTTTAGCACATGGGCTGCAAGGCGCGCGGGCAGCCCGGCCAACCCTTCTCCCACAAGACCGGCCACGGCTACGTCAAGGCGCATCGCGGTTTCTACCACGACGCGATCTTTGTCAAGCGCAACAACTTCAACCTGCTGCTCCACGAGACGTTCGGCGGCGGCTGGTTGGGGTTGGGGTTGTGTGGGGTTGGGGTTGGGGTTGTGTGGGGTTGGGGTTGTGTGGGGTTGGGGTTGGGGTTGTGTGGGGTTGGGGTTGGGGTTGCCGTGCCCACAACAGCGCCCTATCTAGATACAACATATCGACTCCGCTGCCTTCCCCAGCAGACTGGCACGGACTAATTATGCTCGTTCGGGGCGGCTCGCGCGCACACACACACACAAAACACAACAACCTCACACACACACACACACACACACACACACACACACACACACACACACACACACACACACACACACACACACACACACACACACATGCATGCATGCATGCACAGACAAACAGCCCCTTCCCTTCCTTCCCCCTCAAGACCCTCAATCAAGGGCGAGGACACACACAGGACGCACCTCTAGCGAGGCCCGCATAGTATGTGGGAGACTCCTGCCACACTTACTCACCCCCGGTGCAGACGTGGCACGGTGTGGTCACGCGTCTCTTTCTCTCGACCTTGGACGTCGATTGCTCGATTCCGTCAGCCAAGGCCGAGCGTCTCAGTGAAAAACCAGCCAACGTGGCAAGCAGCGGTGGAGCAAGGATTCTTCTTGATTTTGGTGACGCACGTGTCCGTCTGCAGGCGGCGGCGGTCGTTGGCCTCTTGCGGATGGTCTTTGCAGCAGGGCAGGTCGGGGTGATACGCGCAGGTGCTGCAGATGGCCGCTGTGGCGGCCATCTGCAGCGGCAAGTGTTTGTGGTAGTCGGAGGGGGTGGCGTCCGGTTCCGGTCCCCCCCAAGTCTCCTCCGCATCGAGGCTGCACGTCACAGGGCAGGTCATCTTCACTTGCTCCACGCACGCCGTGTCGCAGGCCGAGTTGGTGGTGTCGCAGAGGCCAAAGCCTTTCGCTTGCTTGCACGTCGGGACGTCACATGGCACGAGAGCCGGGGCAAAGATAGGCTCGCGCCCATTCGGAGTGATGATCGTCGGCGCTGCCTCGCGCAAGTCGGAGGGTGTGGGCGCCGCCAGGGCGGCGACGGCGAGAGCGGCCAACATCGAGTCTGAAGGCCCGAGATCCCAATTGATGGCTGTGGGTCGCTGTTTTCACGGTTCTCACTTTAAATCAGTCAAGTCAAAAGATAAGTTTCTTTTGAACTAGACTCATAACAATGTCCAGCGTCCACCCATACCGCGTTGCGAGTTTGCGGCGCACGCGCTGCGCGTAGGCGGCGCGTGGGCGGGTGGCCCGCCCGGCCGATGAGCACCGGACGCGAGGGTCGGTCGGCTCCTAACAACTAGCTGTATATAGTCGCGATCTGCCGGCGTGCGTATGAGCTCACTAGCTAGAGCTCACACTAGAGGCCGTCATCGCATTCGCCTTCCTGGTACCCAGCGCTGGCTTCTGACTGTCGTTGCTGTCTCTTAGGTTAGGTTAGGTAGAAAGGTGAAGAAAGTCAGGTTGGACTGGACACCAACCAGCGCGGTATGCTACTACATCTCCAGCGCGTCGACGCCAAGGAGGCGGCTGGTGAGACAGTCACCATCGGTATGCGGAAGGGCGACCAGCTTGCAAACGGATCGAAGGACATTCCGTGCGAGCACAACATTCGTCACAACGGCACCATGTATGCGGCGGCCAACATGGTCTGTGCACGAGCCTGCGGCAAGCTCGTGCTCGGTGACAAGGCGAACCCTCAGACGACTTTTCATCTCAACGAGGGGCACGTCACCGACATGTGCGAGATCGGCGGGGACCTGCAGTCCCAGCGCGATGTCCACTACGAAGTCAAGGTGCCTAGCGCCCTCACAAAGACGAGGCAGGCTGGGCAGGGCTCGGCGGCACACGGCGGATGCTGTGCGTCACTGGGCCACAAGTTTGGTTTCGGCAACACCCTCGACCAAACCTTGCTCAAGGTTCTTGGGTGCAAAGAGCGCGGCCACAAGTCACAGGGCCCGCTCGTCCATGCGACCGGTAAAGGCTGGGTCAAAGGGCACAAGGGACAGTACTACGACGCGCTCCATGTCAAGAACGGAATCGTCAAAATTTGTCTCGTCGAAAGCCAGGGCGGCATCGCGCCGCCGACCAAGAGAATCATCTTCAACTTCGCCAAAGAGGTCGGCAGCCCGAGCGCCGTCGACCGCACCGACTACGGCACAGCCTCCGGCAGCGCCCGGGGCTTCGCCCAGCACCACTCGCAACAGCTCTCGCGCGCCGCCGTCTGTGGCGACGCGCAAAACATCAACAACGCTGCTCGCAACATGCGTGTCGCGCACTCATTCATGACCGGTCTCAATGCCCCACCCCCCTGCGCGCGGGCCTTCTAGGCCCGCGGGTAGTCTCCCCCCATTCCCAGGGCCTCCAGGGCTCGTACCTCAACCTCTCACAGACCAGCGCACAGCGCTATACGACGTATTTTCTTCTCAATAACAAGGCTGTGAACGGAGCTTCTCTTGCCGAAATAGGGGCACCCAGGGTTATGGTCTGGTACCTCGGGCGAGCTGGCGCGTGTGTAGACCGCATCGGCGGCCCTGGGAAGTACGACTCCGCGTCGACGTCCAACAGCCTCTCCTACGCAGAGAATCACGCCACTTGCCGCCGGTCCTGCGACGTCGGCGCTTTCTGCGTCGGCTACAGCTTTTACGCTCCGCTCGTCGGAGGTCAGGTCGAGTGCAAGACCTATAAGGCGCCAGCACCGGAGGACGCGATTGCGGGCGCAACGCCCTCGAGCGGCACGACGTGCTACGAAAAAATATATTCACCGGCGCCGCCGCTGCCCCCTCCGACCTCGCCGTCGCCCCAGCGGCCGCCGCCCTCGCCGTTGCCATACCCGCCGTTGCCATATCCGCCGCCGCCGCTGCCGCCCAACCCCCCGACTCCGCCGAGTCCGCCACCCTCTTCGCCACCGTCGTCGCCGCCGCTGCCGCCTCAGCCGCCGCCGTCCCCGCGGCCCGCGCCGCCACCCGCGTCTCCGCCCGCGCCGCCCTCGCCCCCACCGCCCTCGCCGCCGCCACCCTCGCTGTCGCCCTCGCCACCGCCGCCCTCGCCACCGCCGCCCTCGCCGCCGCCGCCCTCGCCCCCACCGCCCTCGCCGCCGCCACCCTCGCTGTCGCCCTCGCCACCGCCGCCCTCGCCACCGCCGCCCTCGCCACCGCCGCCCTCGCCACCGCCGCCCTCGCTGCCGCCACCCTCGCTGTCGCCCTCGCCACCGCCGCCCTCGCCACCGCCGCCCTCGCCCCCGCCGCCCTCGCCGCCGCCACCCTCGCTGTCGCCCTCGCCACCGCCCGCGCTACCGCCGTCCCCGCCAGCGCCACCGCCGTCCCCGCCTCCAAACGCCGTCCTCGTGGCGCGAGACGCATTGATGCGGCTGCCCGGGCCTCTCGCGCCGAAGCAGGAAAGCTGCGCCGCCGGCCTCCCGGCGGACGCCCCCTCGTGCTCGTGCGGCATCGTCTCACCCGAAGCGGCGCCCGCGTGCTGCGCCGCCTCTTGCGGCGAGTGCGGCTACGACTGGGGCTGCACGTCGCGCAGCGGCGGCGAGAAGCTCTGCTGCAACGACAAGATACGCGCAGAGGCCGCGCCGTGCCGCTCGCCGTTTGATGTTGGTTGCATCATCCTCACCTCGCCGCCGCTTCCGCCGCCGCCACCGTCGCCGCCGCTCGGCCCTCCCCCCACCGCACCGCCCTCATCGCCGCCGTCGCCGCCCTCCCCGCCACCCTCCCTGCCCGCCCCGAGCTTGCCGCCGCCGCTGCCGCCACCGGCACCGGCACCGCCGCCGCCGCCGCCGGCACCGCCGCCGCCGCCGCCGCCGCCGCCGTCGCCGCCGCCGCCGCCGCCGGCGCTGCCGCCACCGCCGCTGCCGCCACCGCCGCCGCCGCTTTCGCTGCCGGCCGCGCTAGCCTACCTTGTGGGCCTCGTCCAGGGAGCAGCTCGGGACGCACCAGGGGAGGCCGGTTACGGCCTTGCGTGGCCGCTGGCCTTCGCCGCCGGCGCCCTCGCCGCCATGATCCTCCTCGCCCGGCGGTGCCCCGCCCGCCCCTCCTCGTGCTGCGGACGGCCCCTCTCCCTCCCCTTCTCGCGCCTCTCCGACCCCGACAGCTCCAGCCCCACGGCCAAGGTCAACGGCTCCGCCAAGGGGCGGGCTCGGACACGTGACGGCGCGCTCGAGGCGGTCGGGCGTCGAGTCGGGCAGGGGCGCCCAAAGGCGGGCGAGGCCGAGCCGAGGCCGGCCTCGCTCGCCCTCTCGCCTCGGAGGCTGCCCACCCCGCCCGAGCCGGTGGACCGAGTGCGGATGGTAGCTGAGGAGCTCACTGCCCTCGAGGCGAGCGCAGGCTGCCTCCCCGCACCCTCGCTGGTCGAGCGCTGCTCGCAGCTCGCCGCCGAGCTCCAGGCCGTCGACGTGGCCGCCGACAAGCGCCTCGCCCAATGGCGCGCCTTGCAGCTCCGCCGCTGCGATGGCCTCCTCGCCTACCTCTCCCCGTCGCCGCTGCCCTCGCCGCGCCTGGCCTCGTGTGGCGACTCCCCCGCAGTTTGACCCCTCACATGCAGGGGCAGATCTCACGTCAGTCTCTGGTCCTGCCCTTGAGATCTCCCAAAGTCGAGATGATACCATGTCCACGTCCAAAACCGCCGTTTTTTATGAAATCCGAGCCGTCCCCCCCCTGACCCCCCCTTGGACGCGTCCTCCCTCCGTCAAACATAGTATGTGGGAGACTCCTGCCGCCGCCCCTGCCACCCCTGTGTCAGTGTGGTGTGTGCCCGTGGTTGCGAGAGACTGCCAGTGAGAAGCTGGAGGCAGGTCACTAGACTGAGATGAGACCGCCAGTGGAGTTGGGAGTCCACCGTGCACCGCGCTGCGAGCTGTCGTGTCCCTTGTCAGGAGCAGGAGAGCCCCACCTGTGCCCCTGGTCGTCCTTCCAAAATCCTGCTCGTGCAGGTGTGGGACGCCTGTCCTCCTCCCCCATCCCTCTTTGCTTTGTCTGTTTCTTTCTTCCTTTCTTTAGAGTCGTCCTTGCGCGAGGAGAGCTTGAGCACTTGAGCACTGGATAGGGTCGATTCCGCATGGTACGGGACCCCTCGATCGTCTCGCCCTCCCTCGCTGGTGTGCTCATCGGGGGGGGGGGGTCATAACAAACACGGTACAGGATCGAGGTGCACGCTGCCGAAGCAGTGTCGTCCCCCCTCTCCTCGACGGCGGTGGCGGTGTGACCGATCGAGCTACAAGAGGAGCTCGTTCAGCAGGATCAGGGGTGGGTCGAGCAGTTCTCACTTCCTCAATGGGTGAGCTTCAGTTCTCATGGCCGGCGCCACCACGCGTCCTCCCCTTCACCCCTCGGCTCGTGTGGATTCGAACCACGGCCGGGATGGAAGCGGACTGGCGCGTGCTAGCACTGACACAGGCAAACATAATGAATTCTCAAAAAAGAAGCCTTTCTGACAGCACAAAGAAAGCGTGCCAAGTCGAGGTTGCCCGTTCTCGTGTGTGTGTCCGCCTGTTTGCGTTGTTTGCTTTTTTATAACATTCGCGTTCTGGCACGTCAGTCCGGTGGCCGTACGGGGGATATCACGCGGGGGGGGGGGGCGTCCGAAATGGGTAATATAGGACGCATCACACCAATGGACACGCACACCGTATCTGCCTAGATCAGATCTCCTACCCAGGCTCAATCAACAAAAAGCCAATGCAGCTCACGAACAGGCCGCATGATCGTGTCCAGGTATAAGAGCCAAAAGCACGCTGCCGGACACCGCCGTGCAGAGGCCGGAAGGGGGGGGGGGGGGGGGTCACCACCTGCACCCACGCTGTACTTCGTCCATGGCCACGCGGCGGCAACCACAGGTACTGCATGCAAAAGTTGCACGCGCCACGGCGCAGAAGAACGCGAAAATCGCAAAATTGCCAGGCGAGAAGACGGCTCCGAGTAGTCACACGGCTTCGCCTCAGGCCCCGGGACCTTGGTTGTGGAGAGGAAGAGAGCGCCATCTGCGCGGAGGCGCCGGCGGTGGCGGTGTGGGCGGCGGAGGCGCCGGTGGCGGCGACGTGGGCAGTGGCGGCGACGGCGGGGTGGAGGGCGGCGGCGGCGGCGGCGAGGGCCCTGGTGGGAACTGGTAGCAAAAGTAGCAGCTGCCGCAAAGCTGGGTTTTGGGGCAGTGCTTGTCGGGGTTGTTCTTGCACCACGGCTTGCACACGTTTGCCGGCGGCGGTGGCGGCCCGCAGGGGTCGCAGTACTCGAGCGTGCCGCACGCGATGCGGCCGCCGTCGTACCCGTGCACCACAAAGGCCTTGCCGAGCACATCGAGCGAGGTGCCGCCCGTGACGGCGGACAGCTTCCCCTCCGCGTTGCCGTTGGTGGACGAGACGTAGGAGAGGCTCTTCTCCGTCCACGGGTCGGCAAAGCCGTTCGTGGCGTAGTGTCCGCCAACCTGGCTGGCGGCCTCGCACGAGGAGCCCGAGTGGATGTGAAGGCCACACGAGTTGCCGAACGAGGCGTTGTACCCGCCAGCGCAGCCTGTGCGTGGCACGGACGGAGAATGGGCTGGACGCGGGTGCGGGCTAGGGCGAGGGCGCGGGCGAGGGCGCGGTCGCGGGCGCGGGCGCGGTCGCGGGCGCAGGCGCGGGCGTGGTCGAGGGCTGTGCGCGGTGTGCCGAGGTCGAGGCCCTTGAGCGTATAGTCAAAGTACTGCGTGGTCTTGTCCACAGTAACCATCGTGATGACACCCGTCGCGTCGGGGAAGGCGCCGTAGTAGCCGGGGTAGGTTGCGAAATTGGTCACGCACAGCGGGTCTACCACGGGCTCCATCAGCGCGCACGCGATGCGCCCGCCGTCTGCGTCATGGACGACAAAGGCCCGGCCCAGCAGGTCGCTCGTAGTCGCGCCAGTGTCGGCGTCAAAGTTGCCCGAGGCGGTTCCGGTTGTCGTGCTGTAAAACGCGACGTAGTCCTCGCCCATGCCACCGTCGGACCACGGGTCTGCCGCGGGGGGTTGGTAATAGTGCCCCCCGACCTCGGAGGCGCTGGAGCAGGTGAAGCCAGAGTGGATGTGGATGCCGCACGCGTTGCCGGAGAGTTCGAGTGGGTCGGTGCCGTTGCAGCCCGTGTCGAGGCCCGACAGGTCGTAGACGAAGGTCTGTGGGTAGGGAGGCGTGGGGGTGTGATCGGAGCCACAGACAGCCATGGGCAGGGCGGGGCGACGGCTCGGGAAGCAGGCCTGCACGCCATCCCCGTCCGAATACAGGGAAACCTTGCCAGTGACCGACGAGAAGGGGCCCCCGTAGCCCGGGTAGGGGCCGAACTTGACGGTGGCGAGCTCGATCTTGGGGCCGCACTGGGCGCCGAGGTGAATGGCGGGAGCGATTGAGAGCATGTTGTCGCGGACGTACGTAGTTGTGCTGGGCTGTGGCGGGCTGCAACACACCGGCCCGAACTAACGGCAAATTCCGGGCCAGACGGAAGAGTGAAAACTCCTCCCTGCGGCATGTCCATGTGCGCAGAACGGGTTGCGCAATGTGCGGCATCGTGTTGAGGGCTCGGGAGGGCAACGACGGCAGCGTTGCCGAGCTTGTACAGGGGCCTCAATCCTGTCCCCGATGGGGTGCGCCTCTCGCCGCGCGCGTAGCAGTCGGCGCGCGGGTAGCCTCAGAGATGCGCAGAGCGAGATGCGGGTATCAGCAAACCAAGCCCTGGGCTTGGATGGGCGCGGCGAAGCCGCGGCGCAGTGGATAGCGTGAAGAACTCGAGATCGCTGGGATCTTGAGCCGCCGCTGCCACGTGCAAGCCCCGCAGAGGTGCGGGCGAGAGGGCGGCCCGAGCCCGATAGGGCCCGCCCTCGACCTTGCTCTACATGGTAACGGATAAGAAGAGAAACTATGGAGCGGGACACGCTGTGGTTCAGACGCCTTTAGATTGGTGTTCCGAGGGGGGGGCGGCGGTAGAGTTGTGCGCGATAGACTGTAATTACAACGAAAAATGCCTTTTTTGGAGCATCGAGTGAGACCAGGTATCGGCTCAACTAGGGATCCCGAATGAGCTTGGCGGACGACACGGACGAGTCCCCCTTGGGGCGCTAGATGATTGCGAGGAGGCGCCTGCGGCGGCGCGGGGCGGCGTGTGGGGCGCCTTCGACGCGGCGCGACAGTGGGTCGACGGCGTCGTCGGCAGCGCGTATGAGTACGCCAACAAGCGGTGCGGCATCGAGACAAAGATCCGGCAGGCGCGCAGCTGCGCGCGCATATCGATTCGCAAATGCGTGCCGGCGCCGATCCAGAGACTACCCTGCTTTGGGTGTGTCGACGAGGCGCTCAAGCCCGGCCCAATGCACGACGACGAGCCCAAAACGCTCGAAGGCCCGAGACGCGCGCGCGAGATATGCGGCGAGACGCGAGATGAAGGGCGCGTGTTCTGGGGCCTAGGCATCCAACAGAAGATCGATGAGATGCGCGCGGCGTTCAGAGAGGACGCACAACGGCGTCTCGCGAAGTTGGCGGGTGGCTCCCTGCCCATGAGGCCCGTTACTACCCGGTGGGAGCCTAAGCCGGTGGGGCTCGCGGAAGTCCCCCGTTGAGCCAGAGGCACCACCGCCATAGGCCGGTCAGCAGCAACCAGCCGAGCTCCGCGAAAGCCATGGCGGAGCGCATCGTCTCCAGCGCCGAAGTGAGGCGGGCATCAAGTGCTTCCGAGCGTAAAGTATTCCTGAGCGGAACATTCTGGCGTGTAGGAGAAGAAGAATTCCATTGAGCGCTGGACCGCACAGCAGCTGAAAGGGTCGTCCACTGATGACGAGGACAAGCAGCGCGCGGATGCTCAAAAGCGCGAACCAGCGGCTCCCTCGCGCCGATATTGAATCGTGCCTGATCGGCCGGAGCCGTGCGCTCATGAAGCGTCAAGGCACGCCGTCCATCCAGATCCGCCACAACCGTAGAGTTGGGGTTGTGTACATGGAGAAAAACAAAAAAGCAGACGGGGGCGCCGAGGGACCGAGATATTCGCATTCGGCGAGAAGTGCCGGGGGAGAGGTGGAAGGCAGGTGGCAGCGCAGGCCGGCGCCAGCGCTTCCGCTTATTTTGTTTTGTTCACAGCTGGGGGCCAATGTTGCACTGTTGTTATGTTGGGGAGCCCCACTCCCAACGGTTGGCATCTCTGCTAACAAAGAAAACCGAAGTCTTCCGGCGAAGCAATGGCCCACCGCATCGGCGCCCGCGTCGCGGGCCTCTCGCCAGAGCAGCTGTACGTCATCATCAAGGAGCAGGGTCCCTCACGCTCGGATCTGTGCGCCATCATCGAGGCGCAGGCGGCCGCGAGCGACGCCGCGCTGCGCGTGGCGGAGGAGCACGCCGCACTGCTCGTGGAGCAGCCCGAGTCGGTCCTCTCCGTCCTCCTCTCGCCGGACCTCGTGCCGCACATCCTCGCCCAGCTGCCGACCAAGGCGCACGCCGTCAAGGGGGCGTGCCGCGCGTGGCGCCGCGGCTGGAAGGAGACGCTGAAGAAGCGCGAGCGGCCACGCATGCTCGTGATCGGCGGCAGCAACGGCGGGTTGCTCAACTCGCTGGAGCGGTTCGACCCGTCCACAAACGAGTGGGAGGAGGAGGCTGTGGCGCCGATGCCGACGGAACGAAGGTATGTCGGCATGGCGGTGCTCGATAACAAACTGTACGCGGCGGGCGGCCAAGATGTGGCCGACTATCAAGGCCACTTTGCAGCTCTCAACTCGGTGGAGCGGTACGACTTGGCTACGAAAGCATGGGAGGCTGTGGCGCCGATGGCGGCGGCGATGATGGAGGGGACGCGCGAGTATCACGCCGTGACGGTGTTCGATGGCAAGCTGTATGCTGTGGGCGGCTACAATGAGGACGACGGCACCCTCAGCTCGGTGGAGCGGTACGATCCCGCGGTGGGTGCGTGGGAGGCGGCGGCGCCGCTGGCAGGGGCACGGTGTTCTACCGCCATCGCGGTGCTCGACGGCAAGCTGTACGCTGTGGGAGGCTACAACGACGACGACGGCACCCTCAGCTCGGTGGAGCGGTACGACCCGGCGCTGAATGCGTGGGAGACGGTTGCGCCGATGGCTGAGGCTCGGGAGGAGCTCGCCGTGGCGGTGCTCGACGGCAAGCTGTTCGCTGTGGGTGGCATGAACATCGGTGGCTACCTCGCCTCGGTCGAGCGATACGACGCGTCGCTGAACGCGTGGGAGGCTGTGGCGCCGATGGCGTCGGCTCGCGTAAATCTCGCAGCTGCGGCGCTCGACGGCAAGTTGTACGTTGTGGGCGGCCACACTGAGATCGAGGCCCTCAGCTCGGTGGAGCGATACGATCCCGCGACGAACGCGTGGGAGGCGGCTGCGCCGTTGACGACCGCACGATATTCTCATGGCATCACCATGGCGTAGGGTTCTCTGGAGCCTGACGTGCGTGCAGATGAAGCGCGGGCCGCGCATGATGAATGAAAACTGAGGCCATGGGTACTGGATCGCCGCACACCACACGCAATAAAGCCGTTGGTACACACATACACACCGCACGTACGTGTACCCGTCGCGCAAACCGTTTAAATTGGCAAACCGCGTCGCGAGGGGGGCGAGGGTCTCTACCAACGCGCCCTCACGGCCTCGTCTCCATTTGCGCCCGCTTCCACTCCTCCTCCTCCTCCGGGGAGAGGGGAGGCACCGCCTCTGCAGCGGCCGTCGCCTCTTCCATTGCGGCGGCGCTCGCAGCAAACTGCCACGCCGTGCTCGCTGCGGCTGCGGCTGCCGCATCCGCGTCGAAAGCTGCGCGCTGCTCCGCCGCCGACGCGTCTTCGGCTGCTGCGGCGGCGGCAGCGGCCTCCGCCATCGCAGCCCGCACTGCCTCTTCCGCCGCCTCGGCGGCCGCGGCCGCTTCCCCCGCCATTCGGCGCGCCTGCAGCCGACGCGAGTGTGGGTGTGTGTGTGGGACGGGGCGCGGAAGGAGTCCGGGCAAAAGCAAACGAGCTCCTGGAGAAGCGCGGCGCGCGCCTCCTCCGACACGCCCGCCTCCGCCTCGGTCGCCTCCGCCTCGCCCCCGCCTCCGTCGGCGCGACGTCGCGCCAGCGCGCGAGCCACCACCGACGCGCGTCGCTCTGCGCGCGGGTCGCCGAGGAGCCCGCGCCACGGGCCGGTGCGGCTGGCGATGCGGGCGGCCGCGAGGAGAGTGCGCATGCCCATCAGCACGCCGAGTCCGGCCCACACGCCCGGCAGACCCCACCGGGGCGCGAGCCACCGCATGGCTGCCGCGGCTGGGGCGGCGGAGAGAAGCATGCCGACGGCGCAGAAGCCATAGTCGCTCGCGCCGAAGAGGAGCCTAGGCCAGCGCCGCCCGGAATACCTTACGAGACGGAGGTGGGTGCTAGGGGTGTGTGCGTGTGTGGTGTGGTGGTGGTGGGGGGGGGAGGGAGGGGGGGAGCTTCTGTGTCGGTGGGAGAGAGGGGGAGGAAAGGCGGCTCGCCCGTCTGCAGCAAAAGCGAGCGTGTTGAGAGGCTGCGACGCGACGACAGCCGGCCAGGCGGCGGCCGCAGCCGCGAGGACGGCGGGGTCCGCCGCGAAGAGGCGGAAGAGGCTGCGCCCGCCGATACTCAGGGCCGCTGCGGTGCCCAAGCCGGTGGCGCAGCCGGCGCGCAGCGTGCGCTGCACCACGGTCCGGGCGGCGCTGGTGCGCCTCGCGGCGGCGACGTTGGCGAGCAGCGCTTGCGCCGCGATGGCGACCGCGTCGGCGAGGAGGGAGGCCGCGAGCCAGAGCTGGAGGCAGACTTGGTGCGCGGCGCCGGAGGCCGCGCCGACCCGGGCAGCGAGGAGCGAAGAGTACGAGATCGTGCCGAGGACCGCGAGGGTGCGCAGCGTGAGCACGGAGCCGGACGAGAGCAGCCGCACCACGTCGCGCCGCCGAGGCAGCTGCAGCGACGACTCGCCGCACCGCCGCAGCAGCTGGCGGAGCATCACGGCGGCGCCGGCGTACTGAGCCGCCGCAGTGGCGCCCGCAGCGCCGGCGGCGCCCCAGCCGAGGGCGCGCGCGGGGATGAAGGCGGCGTCGAGGGCGACGTTGACTGCGGTGACGGTGGCGAGGCCGAGCAGCGGCGTCCTCGTGTCGCGCGCGCCGCGAAAGGCGCCCTGGATGCAGCAGAGGCCGAGCGAGGCTGGCGCCGACAGGCCTCGCAGCAGAAGGTACGCCACCGCCGAGGGGCGCATCGGGCTGCCCGCGGCGATGCCGAGCGTGTTGAGGAGGCGGCCGGCGCCGAGGGTGAGGGCGGCGGCGATGCCGAGGCCGGCCACGGAGGCCACTGCGAGGGAGGCCGAGACGGCCTGAAGCATGGGAGTGGTGAACTCGCCCGGCTCGGACTCTGGCGACGCAGCGGCGACGAGCGACGTCGTGGCGGGCGAAAGGAAGTTGAAGGCTTTGGCGACGAGGTTGAAAATGCCCACGCCGATGCCCACGCCGGCGAGGTCGGCTGTGGCGCAGCAGCGGCCGACGAAGGCGGTGTCCACGAGGCTGGCGACGGGCTCGATGGACAGCCCGACGAGGGCAGGGGCGCCAATCTCGGCCATCTGGCGGTCGATGGCCGCCTCGTCGCCGCCATCGCTGAGCGCGGGAGTGCCGAGCCTCCTCGGAGAGAGGGCCGGAGGGTGTCGGGCAAAACGTGCGAACGAGACGGCGGCCAGCGAGAGGAGGAGCATCGCGCAGCGGTCGCGGGAGGATGTAGCGAGACGAGAGACACTCGGGTGGGGCGACAGCTGATGCAGCCGACCGCCCGCCACGCCGCCACGCCGCAGCCGAGGCGGCACAGCAAGTCGTCAACTTCCCGGTTTTCTTTGTGATGTATTTTTTTATTCTTACTTGGAGGACCGGAGCCCTTATCAGTTAGCTTGCGCCCTTGCGCCGCCGGGGGGATAGGTGCGCCGCCTTGCCGACCGACAACGCAAGCGCGCTCTATTTCGGCAAGACGCGACGCCCCAACACTCGCCAACCACCCTCGCCCGGCAACAGCATCTATCACGCCGCACGCAGTCGCAACCCACTACCAGCCGCCGCCACCAGCACGGCGGTCACACAGCGGCCCACTGCCCCCACCGCGCCGTCAACGCGCCATCACCCTGCCACACTACTACCATATGATCGCTTTGCGCTGCCACATTGGCCCTCGCCACCTCCTGCCGGATTCGCAGCACGTCTCGCAGAGGACTTCCGTGAGAAGCATCACGCCCTGTTAGGCACCTGAACTCCGATGGAACCCATCTCGATCGCGATTGGTATCGGCTTGTCGGGTCTCTGGATTTCCTTCACGGGCCAGCCTGAACAAGTCGGAGAAATCATGAACCTTGTGGCCACTTCGTGATGGCAATCAAGACCAAGGTGCTAGCCGTCTCGTTTCGCGCTGGTCGCCATATACAGAGGCATATTCGTGTGCGCGGCGGGTCCCGGACCCTCCCCTTGCCCGTCCGACGTAGACCGAGGGAGTTCGTCGTCTGCCGAGGTTTAGCCATGGAGTGGAAGCTAAGTATTTAACGTTGTCAATATGAAAACAGGACCCCACAACGAGCAGGACTGATGCCGCCTTTGCGCTCGCGTCGTCGGGGGCCCTCTGCGCTCTGGGTCTGGCTCTGTTACGTGTTTCGTGTTAGCTCTGCGCCCCCCTTGACCCTCTGCACATGGTCATGGAGATTTCGTACTCAGTACTCACTGACTGATGTATACACACGGACGGACACGTCACGAGGATCGAGGTGGACTTGAGAAAAAGGAAAAATCGTGAATCGTGTCGGCTCGTGTCGCGGCCACTTGTCTCTTGTGGAGGTTCATGTGTGCGCACATTTTCCCCTGCACTGCACTTTCCACGGTCGCGCCTGCTCACAATCACACCTGTAACACTCACCGCGTGACCGAGAGCGTCGGAAACTTTAAATGCTTTGCACAAGCTCAAGGCACACGGGACGGGCAGAGCCGCAGACTAGTGACGGGAGGCCTGGGAGTGGGACGCGCCCCCGCGGCTCGACTCTTGCCAACTCCCCGCTCGCCCCCTAACCCTTCGCCCGCATCCGGAGCATGTACCGGAGCAGCACCGCCGTCTCCTCGGGCGAGTCGACCCACAGCGTCCCGCACGCGCGCCGCGCGAGCAGGTCGTTGCCCGTCTGGGTGAACTGGTCGCCCATGTGCAGCGTGCTCTGCGGCGTCGCGCCGACGATGCGCTGCAGCGAGGCGATGCCGAGGTCCTTTGAGCCGACGTCGACAAAGACGTCCCGCCCGCCGTTGAAGGCGCAGAAGGGCATGCTGCGCAGCGCGGCGTTGGTGCGCTGCTCCTCCCGCACCGCCTGCCGCGCGTGCACGGCGAGCTCGTCGAGCCTGTGGATGAATGAGGAGTGCGTCAACATTGTGAGCTAGTCGATGGGTGCGCGGGCAGCTCGTCGTACATGAGCGTGGTCGTGCGGTGCAGCTCCGTGCGGTGCTTCTCCGCCTATTGAGTAAGGATTGCGTACTCGCGTACATAGCGTGCGTTTGCAGCTCCGCGCGGTGCTCCTCCGCCTCGTACAGCACGCCGACCGCGCGCTCCTTGCGCACCAGCTTGACCTTGTCGGCCATGTGCATCCGCGCGGCGCCTAGCCATCAATCAACTGCCACACTGACCATGCAACACGCTGGTCGGCCAAGACAAGCCGTCCGCGCGGCGCCGTCGAGAAGGGCGCGCTGAGCCACGTCGAGCAGCCGCTGCAGCTGCTGCGGCCGCCACCGTTCCATCTCCGGCAGCCTCCACTCCGAGGGGGGCACCTGTTCACAGCTGCAGGTGTGAAGAGACGCTGTTCACAGTGCAACTGCGTCTCGGCGTTCGTGAGGGGGGCACCATATAGAGGGTGGCGACGCCGCCCTCCGCGCGGCAGCGGGCAAGGTAGTTGCACTGCCCGCCGACCACAAAGACGCGGCTGCAGAGCGCCTGCAGTATGACACAACGGAGTCGAATCTAGTCGAATATTCAGCCGACGACGGCGACGACGCGGGCGCAGATCGCCTCGGGTGCGCCCGCCGCGGTGAGGGCGGCGAGGAGGCCGGAGAGGCGAGCCTATCAGCTGCTCATGATTGGTGAATCGAGGTGACTGACGATTCGCCAATTCATTGGACGCCGCAGAGGCCAGAGGCGGGCCTCGTAGGGCGCAGCCTCGTCGAACCCAACCGCCGTGACGAGGGCGAGGGCGACGCCGCGCGTGAGCAGCTCGAGCAGCAGCGGCACGAGCGGCGCGTCGCTGCCCAGCGTGGCGCGGTCTGGATAGAGGGTCTGGTCGCCTGTACGGTGGCACATCCAGCGGACGTGTCGCGGACGTGTCGCGGACGTGTCGCGGACGTGTCGTGGACACGCGGAGAGAGTCTCTGGTCGCCGTCGAAGGTGAGCAGCTGCAGGGCTGCGCCCGGGCCCGCCGCGCCGCGGACCTGGGCGAGGCTGCAGATGTTGCGCAGCTCCTTGATGTCATCTCCCCATATCTCCCCATATCTCCCCATAGACCTGGGCGAGGTTGCAGATGTTGCGCAGCTCGCGGAAGGTCGCCGGCACGTACTGGCGGCAAGTGACGTGCGCCTTCAGGCATCGAGCAGGACTGAGCAGACTCAACAGCGAGTACGATTGGTCACGTATGGTAGTAGTAGCAGCAGCAGCAGCAGCAGCAGCAGTAAGGGGTGGGGGGGGCGAGTACGGCAGGGTGGCCTCGTTGTCGTAGTCGATCAGCGCCTCGCGGAGGTGGAGCGGCTGCCACAGCCGGCCAAACTCGTTCGAGACGAGCCTACTCGTTGCACAGATGGAGTAGTGAAGGGATGTCCTTCATGCTCACAGCCAGAGAGCCGACACACACGCAGCGGTTGCCTCGGCGCGAGAGTGCTCAGCTCGGTGGGTGGCGCGTCTTCGCGCTGTGCGGCCTCGAGGTGTTCGGCGATCAGGTCCTCCGCCACGGCACACGCCTACTCGTGGGCAGCGGCATTGTCGGAGCTCTCGCAGCCGCGCCATCGCTCATGGCGCACACCTCTGTGAGCGAGAGGCGGTCGAGGAGGTCGAGCATGAGGGAGATGAGCGGGTCGGCCGCTTGCCGGCGCGCGAGCTGGCTCGGCGTCATGTCGTGCTTGGCCCTCCCGCGCGTGATCTCGCCCTGATCCTCCTCCGACTGCTGCATTGCCAGCGTGACTGCCCGTGAGCCAGTGAGCAGGGCCCGCTGGAGGGCGAGCATTGCCGCGATCCCTGCGAGCGCGCCGGCAGCGCTGAAGGCGAGCTCGCGGGCGGACGGCGACATATGTCTGTATAGAGCTCGTGCGGTGTGGTCTGCTCGACGCCACTCGTCGGTCGGCAGGCGCTGTTGATGGCGGCACAACGCGCGAGAGAACGGAGTAGAGATGCGGGCAAAGCAATACCGACGGCCAGAGAAAAAGAGATGGCCGGTAAGTGCACTCGAAGTGCTCCAAGCTCCCCGGCGCCGGTGTTTCTCTCTCTAGAGCGCGCGGAATCCACGGAGGCGCGAGGGAGAAGTCAGCGAGGGAAGGGACGGCGGGGGGGTGGGAGGCGGTGGTGGGGAGGGGGGCAGGAGGGGGGGGCGAGGATGCGAGGAAGGAGGTGGGGGGGGGAAGGAGACGGCGAGGGAAAAGGTGGCGGGGGAAGGGGCGGCGGGGAAGGTCGAAGGAGGCACTCTTTTCTTTGCGCTTACAATAGCCTTACTTATGAAACACAAACGCAAGGCGGACATTTTATATCGCTCTCGGGCCCACAGACATCCCGCACACCCGCCGCCCCCCGCGCGCGCCCCACCCCGGCCGGGAGAAAGGGGAGTGACAGCTTGGGACGGCAACAGACGAGCGAGTATCTTGCACTCCATGTGCAAGAACGCAGAGAGAAATGAAAGCCGTCCGGCTCACAAGTCCGGCTCACGCGCCCCGACTGACCGATCTACCGCACTGGCCACTTCCGCCCCCTCGCTCCCAACCCATCCACCTCGCCTCGGCCTCGGGCCGCGCCGCGCGATCTCGGGCGATCTCGCGCTATCTCGGGCGATCTCGGGGCCGCGCCGCGCTATCTCGGGCGATCTCGGAGCGTCGCTCAACGCGCGCGGCGTGCAGCTCTTCGCGCCGTACGTGGACGGGCTGTGCTATCTGCGAGTGATGGCGCAGATCTACCTCACGCTGAGCGACTACGACCGCCTCGCGAGGATGGTGCTCCTGGAGACGGTGGGCGCGCGCGACGGGGCGTAGCTCTGCTTTGTGCCGCCGTGGTGGGTGCAGCTGCGTCACCGATAGCCGTAGCGGGACCCGCGTCTGTGCGTCCGACCGCCCGAGCTGCGGCCTGTCGAGCCTCCCTCTCCTCTCGGAGCGGTTGCCTCGGGTCCAGAAGGGAAACACTCATAGAGAAACCGTGAACGGGAGCCTCAGCCCTGAGCCCTGAGAGGGATGCGCTTTTACTGTACAGCTGTCCATGCTAGGCGTTGAGTCTCACTAACTACATACATGCATGCCGCGTGTGAACATGCGCAGTGTGTGTGCATGTCCATGTTTGATCTCACTAACTACAAACATGCAAGCACGAACATGCGGGAAAGCGGGTTCGGTTCATGTGGGCTGCTCTGGCAGCCAATACGCATGGATACGGGGACGAGACACTCATTGTACGTAGTAGTAGTACAGTACTCGGTGTGTGGGTCGCTGGCGTCTGCTTTACTTTTGTACCAGACGTCACGTCGGTCAGCCCAGGGAAGAAGGCGTCGGGAGCCGACACGTCCACCTCGCTACGCTAGTGCAGTGTCGTTGTGCATCTCAGACCGGCAGCGGAGCCACGCTCCAAGCATGGTCCGCAGGACGCTCTCTGCAGTCGAGATGTTGAGCTCGATAGTGACTGAGCGCGCCCCGATGCGACCAAGGTAGGTGGCCGCTCGTTTCACAGTGTCGCCGTACGGGTCCAGCCCGTCGTAGGCCGCGAAGGCGACGGCCCCAATAGCCCTCGCCAGCTGCAGGTACTCCCCCGGTACATAATAGCCAAGCGGGAAGACCTCCGTGATCGTCGTGCAGGGCCGCGCAAAGATCCAATTGGCGTTCTGCGCGCCATGCGGCGAAAGGATCAGGTCTTGCTCGTGAACCCACTGCGCCTGCTCACGAAGCGTCATGCCGCCAAAGTCGGATGCGTGGCTCACGATGTAGTGGTGCTCGCTAAGCAGCTCTGCGCATGAAGCCAAGAAGCTACCGGCGTTCGTGATGCGTCGGCTACCTTCGCGATTCATGATGCCAAGGCGAACTACGGCCAGGCCAGGCGACGCCGGCGCGGCGAGGTGCAAGCGGCGGTGCAGTTCTGTAGCGTCGTCTTGTGCCACGAGCCAATAGCATTGTTTTTTGGGCAGCATGGCCAACGCGCTTGGGGTGTTCGGTTGTCCAACAACTGCGCAACCAGCTGGCCAAGGATCGCGATTGCGGGCGTCAGTCGTGCTCGCGCGCACCACCTTGTACTTCATGACTTCAGCGAGGCTGCGGGTCCAAGGGTGGCTGACCATCTTCCCAGCCTTTGTCGCCACAATCACGCGTGACTGGAGCTGAGGGAAGCGGCGGAAGAGCGACCAGCACAGGAGCTGCGCCTCTACCGCGTGCTGGAACTGACCATCGATAAAGATAGAGTTGTTGTCTGTCAGCATGCAATCGATGTATGCGGGCAAGCAGCCGGTTGGATGCACGAGAACGTAGTGCGCGCTCAGGTTGAGAAAGCGTGGCAGGTGGTCAACTGCGCGCGAGAGCCGCATATTGTGCCGGTACACGTGAGTCGGCACCTTTTCGGGCCGCATGTGCCGCAACACGTACGTGGCTGGCGTCGGCAAGATCCGCGTGGTCGTGAGCCACGCCCCCTGAACGGCGGTCCGATCGGCTGTCGGGATGTCGCCAACGTCCAACGTAACAAATTCCGCCCCAGCTTTTGTATTTTGCGCGAGCCGAGAGAGATGGCAGCCGCCGTCGCGGTACAGTCTGCACGTTCGTCTGCTGCGCGAAAAGCTCACGACTCGGCACGGGCCACAGGCGATGCATCTCAGCGCGCAGTCTTGTAGCGTGTTGATGGGGTCGAGGCTCCACGACTCATCGTACGTGAAGACCCGATGGAAAGGCCTGCAAGCAAAGTCACGTGGCACTAGAGCTGCCGCATCAATGCGGGGGCACGCGCCTCGCGCGTGCTTTAGAAGGACGGCGGCGGCCAGATAGGCCGAGGAAAACGAGGCTGGCCAGATCAGAAGGTGAGAGGCTGCGAAGGACCAGGCTGGGGCCGTGGCCGCCGGGCCCAAGCGCAGCAGGTACGGCCCGCCGCGCAACGGTCGGCCGAGAAGCCACTTCGTCCCGGAGGAAATATTTCCTGGCTTTTCTGGCAGGGCAGGGGTCGCTGACAGGTAGTCCAACACAGCTTGGAGCATCAGCGCCGGCTCGAGTTGCCCTCGGTCTACCATCGGGCTGCGAGTGCGCCCAGTAATGGCCACCGTGCTGTGGACGTGCGCCTGAGGGCCCTGTCGCAAATGCGCCAGGCTACACGCGCTAAACAGCGTGCAATCGTTCGTGATCTGCGAGAAGCTTGCGTAGCTGCAATTCCCACAGGCGACACAGCGAAGAGCGCAGTCCTGGAGCGTCAGCACGCCATCCCTATTCGTGTACGACCGCCACTGGTGTGAGCGCACGGTGCATGATTCGTCTGCTGCATCCACCTCTTTGTCAGTCCTCCTGTGGGACCCGCAATAGCCACGACTCTCGCTCAGAGCGACGGTGCTGGAGTCCGCACGCGGCGAGCCGCACGAGCAATTGTATGCCGGAAGGCCTGGCGGATACCCACAGTGCACCATGCTTGACTGGCAGCGAAACACGCCGCGGCAGCCTGCGGCCCACATGCTGCCGCTCGCAGGGTCACACCCAAAGCTGCGATCGAGCACACAAGGCGCGGCGCTTGTCTGCCGCACGAGTGCGCATGTGACGTCGTGCGGCGCCATGTGAGCATTGAAGCTCCGCACGAGCGCCATGTGAGCACTCGACCGGAGTGCATTGAAGCCCATTGTGATGGATTGCGTTGTAGTTTACTCGTGCCCGGGGCAAGGCACGGGGCCGCTCGGGACAAACAAACAATGGAGATAGCAACGAATATCGACGCGGAGAGGAGGTCCGAGCGGTGTCGGGGTGGCTCACGAGTCACTCACACAAGTCGGACGCGAGGACCGCCGGCTCGGAATAGTTTTAGTGAGGTGGGGGGTCGCCCCCGTGCCCCCGCGCGCTGGCCGTGCCAACGGGTTCGCTGGGGTCCGCTGGGCCGCCTCAGACCGCCGAAACTATTTTTTCCTGCGTCCGAGTCCGAGAATTGGCTGCCCCCCAAACGGCAAGTAGGGCGGCAAGCGGTGTGTATGTGGGTGGGTGGGTGGGTGGGGAGTGGCCTCGGCAGCGCCAGCCAGGGGTGCTGTCAGGGTCGTCCAGCCACGACTACGAGACTTTACTGTGAAGAGTGGAGCCATGTGCCACTGTCTGGACGCTGTCTGGACACTGTCTGGACGCTGTCTGGACACTGTCTGGACAGGCTCAGGACTGTCTAGGAGACATCTGTGGGAGCTCCACAAACCAGGTTCGTACTTGGCGGCTGGACCCGGAGCACAGCGTCGCGCGCCCAGCGGGCGAATCAGGAGGCGCGGTCTCCCAAGCGTGCAGCGAGGCTAATCCACCTAGCTTGACACCGTCTCGGCAGCGAGTCGGCGGGCTTCACTAGGCCGTGATCCCCGTGAGGCTGGAGATCGGGATTGCGTCTGGCGGCAAGCGGTCAATATACTCGCTACGCACGTCTGATACTCGGAGCGGCTGCGTTTCGAGGTTCTTGTCCTGCTTGGCTGCCACCGAGGCCACCGGCGTGTGCCACACGCGGCTCGACTTGAGGGCCTGAAGGTCAGTTTTAGCGGTGAGAGGTTTGAAGATAGAGTTCATAGACTTTAGGGGTGAGGGTGGCGCGCCGTGACCCTCTCGATCGAGCCGGGGCGGCAGCAGTAGCGGCGGCAGCAAGCGAAAAGCGCCAAGGCCGTGAGCGCGAAGACGGCAAATGTCGCCGGGTGCATTCCGTCGCCCGCGACGCCCGTGCTGTTGGAGCTTGTCAGGACGTCGATGACCTCGTCCACCGCGTCGATCCCGTGGTACACCAGAAGTGGCGGGGACGAGGGCGGCGACGATGGTGGCGGCGAGGGCGGCAGCGGAGAGGGCGGGGAAGACGGCGGCGGAGAGGGCGGCGGCGGCAGAGAGGGCGGCGGCGGCGGTGGTGGCGGTGGCAAAAGTGGTGGTAGGGAGTGTGACGGCGAGGCGGAGGGAGCGTGGGGCGGGCAAGCCACCACGTTGCCGTGGTCGGAGCCACCCCAGCCTCCAAAGGGACCTGGTGCCGCCACTGAGCCACCCTTAAATGCCGAACGACCCCTCGAACAGTAGCACGAAGAAGGCCCGCTGCACGTCGAGCGCACGCACCTATCCCAGACAAAACCGCCGCAAGCGGAAGACCCCCACTGCAGGACCCGAGTGCAATCTGTCGAGAGCACATAGATGGGGCGGTTGTTGTTCACCTCGTTTGAGTTTATCCATATGCCATTGTAGTGGGAAGCTCCTTCGACGACAAATTCGCACGGCAGCGAGGACAGAGGCGGGGAAGGCGGGGGGGGCGAGGCGGACGGCGGCGGAGGGGAGGGCGATGTCGACGGCGGCGGAGGAGCGCAGCAGCCGTCGCACTGCGGACAGGTTTGTAGCAGATCTTTCACTAGGTCGCATGATGCGGGCTGCAGGGAACTGCAGGGAATCCCCGTGTGGCCGCACTGCGCGGTTGCGTTGCACGCTCCCCCAACCAGGCGGCGCTTTTGCGTGCGGTCTGCGTCGAAGAGCGACGACTGGGCCAAAGGCGCTAGAGCTTGGCCCGCGCCGCCGACGCCTCGCGCGGCGGCGGTGTTCGCGAGCAGAAGGTGCAAATATCTCATGGTTTGACCGCTGTGAACGGCGCTTCGGGAAATCGTCTTTTTCTCGAGGTTTCTCGAGGTGGATATCCTTTGGCCGCTTACTCTTTTTGAATTGTTTGAGATCAGATCACATAAATCCGGCTTGGGGATTGAAGTAGAACTCGGATACACTACACATCCGGCGCGGCAACAGGAACCTCAACTTTGAGAGAGAGAGAGTTTGTTTTTTGCAACTTTGCGAGAGAGAGATTTTTTAGCAATACCAAAAAACTCTAACACTCACGCGTGTCATTTGGGGCCTGGAGCCCTGTTCACGCGCGCGCGAGACGTGCAGACAGGGTTGCCAGGTGAGAGCGAATGGCGCGGTTCACGCCTCGCACAACAGAGAGAGAGATGCGCTCTGCATGGTGGGACATAAAAGAGAGCGAGTACTTGGGCGAGTAGGCCGTGCGGTCAACGCTGCCGCGCGCGACTTTGCGCGCGAGGCGGCGCAGCTTGAGAACGGCGGTGGGCGAGAAGCCGCCGCCGAACGTCTCGTGGAGCAGCAGGTTCGCATGAGCTCCTCGTCGCTGGGGCTCCCCACAGCCGAGGAGCTGCTCGACAGGCTGGCCCATCTCGAAGGGCTGAAGCAGGAGATGCGGCGGAGAAGTGCCGGCGGCGCCGACAGGTCGGGCCGGTACAAGAAGGTCGACACTGCGCGCCTCTCGTTTATTCGGCAGCGGATTGGGCTAGAGCAGGTTTTCCGGAAAACAAAAAGGAAAACAGAGGGTCCCCAGCACTTTGCGTTTCCGGAAATTTCCAGGGAAAACAGAGGGTGTTTGGTGCTCCATTCTGGAAACTCGCGAGTTTCCCTGAGTCTGAGAGCTGGTCTGGGGCAAAATCTGAGGCAAAATTGAGGAAATCGACAAAATACCCAGGCGGTCGCAGGGTAAGTTCCAGGTATTGAGGTATACACGGGTTCTCCGCAAAATTCCCGGCATTTTGCCGATTTGGCCTAAAGTTTGGCTGATTTTGGGCCCAAACCAGCCTCAGACTCGGCTCAGCGCCCAAAATTTGACGATTTCCACGGAGTTTTCCCGGGAAAATAGAGAGGAAAAGAGAGGGCAGAGAAAAAAGGAAAGGAAAACAGACGGGGTGCGAGAGGCAAACCTGCTCTAGCCCAAGCAGCGGACGCTGTTGGAGTGGGTGGAAAAACACCCCGCCGCCTTCAGCAAACCTGTCGACGCGCCGCTGTGTATCGGTTTGATTTCGGGGTCTTCCGAGACAAAGGCCTGACCGTTGCCGATCTCGCGCGTGACGGTACGGCTGTGGACTATTTGGGCCATACCTGAGCCCCGCGCCCACGGCGACCGCGGCCCTACGAGGGCGCCTGCACCGGCGCCCCTGGCACCGCCCGCGAGGGGGACATCGGCACTGGCAACGCCGGCCCGGGATAAAAACGGACAACCCAAGGGAGGGATGGGAGGACGGCACGCCGCCACCACACAGGGATTTTAAGGAGAGGGGTGTGGTGCGCTCGTCTGACGGGCGCTTTTCTATTTTTTCTTTCTCTCCCTGGCGCGAGAATCAGACTTGGAGTGCACTTGGCAGCCTCACATCCAGGGCCAGGATGGTTCTAAAATTCTTACTCTCCCTGGCGCGAGAATCCCGGCACTTCGTTTGGCGCCGGGGGGTATGCCTAACTTTGGTGCTTTGTGTGGGTCGCGTTCCCTTGGTAGCTGTGTGGCTGAAGCCCTCGTGCCGCTGGCTTGCCCCTTCCAGCGGCTGGCCCCTCGAGACTGTTGGTGCTTGGCGGGAGGAGGGGGAGAGGGAGGCCCGGTGGGAGGAGAGGGAGAGGGAGGCCCGGTGGGAGGGGAGGGAGAGGGAGGCCGCCTTGGGCTCTTCTCCTCCCCCCTCCCTGGGCTCTTCTCCTCTCCCCTCCCTGGGCTCTTCTCCCCTCTCCTCCCTGGCACTCTCGGCCTGATTACCGGAGCGTCTGCTCTCAAGCAGACGCTGGGGGGACACTCACGCCCGGAGGCGGATGGGGATGGGGGGGCGCCGCGCCGCCGCCGCCGTGCCGCCTTCTCTTGCTGCTCCCGCTTTGTTTGATCTCCCTCAGCTGCTTCTCCTCAACTCAACCTGTGAGCTTGCGAGGGCGGCGGGGGTGGGAGTGCTGTGCGAGCGCGCGCGGGCCTGGGGGGAGATACGAGTTCTTCTCGGCCTGGCGCGAGAATCCACTTCGTTTGGCGCGAGCAGGTCGCATCGCCACTAGGCTTCGATGGCCTCCGAGGATTCGCCCGCCGCGAAGCGCGCAAAAACGGAGGCGCGCGCCTCCTCTCCCGCCCGCCCGCCGCGCCGCGCCCGCTCGCTCGCCTCATGTCCCCCGCGGATCCGGAGGCGCTGGCGCCAGCAGCGCACTCAAAAAAGCGCCCGCGACGTCCTCGTCTGCCAGGAGGGTGCGGGAAGCAGCTCGCCCGACGACGGCCCCGTCGTCGTCACAAAAGCTATGGAGGAGGAGGAGGCCAAGTGCGCCGCCTCGCGTGCTGCGTGCTGCCGCCCCACACCCCGCGCCCACATGCCCAGTCTGGACCCTCCATAGGATGATGGCCGAGTCGGAGAAGGAGGCTGAGAAGCAGCGGCTCAAGGACATGGACAGCAAGGACCTGCGCAACGCGACCACCGAGGACAAGGCGCGCGCCGCGCCCCGCGCTGACATCACCCTCGCCGCGCCCTCGCCGCGCCCTCGCCGCCGCCAGCACCGCCCCGCCGCTTCGGACGTGGCCCGTGGTTGCGATCGCGCCGCAGCGGCTCTCCCGGCTGCAGGTAGCGCGGCTGGACCAGCTCCTCTCCAAGTCGGTCGCCTACTCCGAGTTTCTCGCCAACAAGATCAAGAAGGAGCGCTCTCCTGCCCCCCCACTGCTCCTGCCCTGACCGCTGCCGCCCTCCCTGCTCCCCGCTGCTGCCCTCACCGCCGCCGCCCTCACTGCTCCCCGCTGCTGCCGTCTCTGCTGCTGCCCTCTGCCCTCACTCCTCCTGCCCTCTTTCTGTAGGAGGGCGAGGGCGCCGACGCCGTCGTGGACGGCTCTGTCCGCGGGCCTGCGCTGCCGCAGGCGATCAACACTACCGCCCTCCCTGCTGCCGCCCTCACCGCTGCCGCCCTCACCGCTGCCGCCCTCCCCGCTCCCGCCCCCGCTGGACTTTGCTCACTGCCATACCTTCGCTCGCTCCTGTCCCTCTCCTGCTCCGCCCGCGTGCGCCACCGCCCCTCGCTTGCTGCCCCTCTGCTCGCCACCGCCCGCCTCCTCCCTGCCTCAGCCGAAGCACATCGTGGGGCAAATGCGGCCGTACCAGCTGGTGGGCGTTCACTGGATGGTTGGGCTGTACGAGAATGGACTCAACGGCGAGATGTAGCCGAGATGGAGCCGAGGTGGAGCCGAGGTGGAGCCGAGGTGGAGCCGAGATTGAGTCGAGGTCTAGCCGAGGTCTAGCCGAGATGGAGCCAGATGGAGCCGAGGGGTGGCTCGGAGGCAGCTTGGGCGGCGAGAGGACTGCCGAGGTCTAGCCGAGAGATCGTTTCGACGCGGCTGCTTTTCATCTGTGAGCAGGCACCCTGGCGACGAGATGGGGAGAGATGGGGAGAGATGGGGAGAGATGGGGAGAGATGGGGAGAGATGGGGAGAGATGTGAGCAGGCATCCTCGGCGACGAGATGGGGCTCGGCAAGACGATCCAGTCCATCGCACTGCTCGCCCACCTCAAGGAGAAGAGCGTGGCGGGGCCCTTCATGGTGGTCGGCCCGCTCTCCTGCCTGCAGAACTGGCACGACGAGTTCAAACAGGGGGCTTCTCGCTGTGAACGGCGTCGCTTCACACCTCCAGCTGTGAACAGGCACAACGAGTTCAAAAAGTGGGCGCCCTCGATCCCCTCCCTCGTCTACCACGGCTCCAAGGAGGAGCGCACGCAGATGCGCGGCACGCACTACCGCAAGGGCGACGGCAGCATGCCGGTGACGGCCACGTCGTGCGAGGTCGCCACCGCCGATGAGGGGGGTGAGCGTTGGTGCGAATGAGATCAGGTGATGATCACGTCGTACGAGATCGTCATCCGCGACGCGACGGCGCTGAGCAAGATCGGCTGGAAGTTCATCATCATCGACGAGGGGCACCGGCTGAAGAACATGAACTGCCGGCTGATCCGCGAGCTCAAGCGCATTTGCGGTTCGGACACGCAGGGGGCTTCGGGCTGCAACCGGCTGCTGCTCACCGGCACGCCGAGCTATGGGGAGATAGGGGGAGAAAGGGGGAGAGAGAGATTGGGAGATGGGGAGAGATGCTCGCCGGCACGCTGCTGCAAACACGGCCCGCCTTGATGATACGCCATGGCTTATCGGTGCCATGGCTGTGACTCAGGCACGCCGCTGCAGAACAACCTGACCGAGCTATGGTCGCTGCTCAACTTTCTGCTGCCGAGCATCTTTGACGACCTCGACTCGTTCCAGGCGCAGAGAGGGGGAGGGAGAGTGGGGCGGGGAGGGGGGGGGGGGTGGTAAAGGGGGTATTGCTGCCAAAAACCGCTGGGGCCACCCACAGCAGGTATCGTCGAGAGATTGATGGGGAGCCGGTCCCACGGGCGCAACACACAGCCCCCTCACAGCCACACAGCCACACAGCCACACAGGGTGCAGCGACGGGACTCGGGCAGCGAAGGACGGGAGGCGAAGGACGGCCGCTCGATGGAGTGTGAGCCTCTCGTCCCTCCGCCAGGCGTGGTTCGACTTCGACTTTACGCAGGAGGACAACGACGACAAGGTGATGAAGGGCGAGAAGGGCGAGCAGGTTGTGCCATGCCCCTGACACGTCCCCACATGCCCTCGACACGTCCCCAACACATCCCCCGACACGTCCCCGACACGTCCCCGACACGTCCCCGACACGTCCCCGACACGTCCCCGACATGTTGTCTGAGCTGTCGTCGACACGTCCCCGACACGTCCCCGACACGTCCCCGACACGTCCCCGACACGTCCCCGACACGTCCCCACAGGTGGTCACCAAGCTCCACCAGATCCTGCGCCCCTTCCTGCTGCGCCGCCTCAAGCAGGACGTCGAGCTCGGTGCGAGATCTAGCCGAGATGCAGCCGAGATCTAGCCGAGATCTAGCCGAGGTGTAGCCGAGGTGTAGCCGAGATGCAGCTGCGCCGCCTCAAGCTGAGCGGCCCCTCAGGCATCCCCTCAAAGACGGAGTACATCCTCTACCTCCCCATATCTCCCCATATCTCCCCATATCTCCCCTCAGGCATCCCCTCAAAGACGGAGTACATCCTCTACGCCTCCCTGTCGGAGTGGCAGCAGCAGCAGTACAAGGAGATCCTCAACAAGAACCTCTCCACGTCGGATGGCAAGGCGGTCACCCTCAACAACTTGCTCATATCTCCCCATATCTCCCCATATCTCCCCATATCTCCCCAGGCGGTCACCCTCAACAACTTGCTCATGCAGCTGCGCAAGTGCTGCAACCACCCCTACCTGTTCGAGTGGCCGATCAGCGACGCGGGCGAGGAGGCGGCGGGCGAGGGGGCCGGCTCTCACCCCCTCTCTCAGCAGGAGCGGTCGGCCAGTAGGCGAGGAGGCGGTGGACGAGGTGCTGGTGCAGGCGTCAGGCAAGATGCTGCTGCTCGACCGGCTGATGGCGAAGCTCACCAAGAATGGGCACAAGGCGCTCCTCCCCAGCTTGAGAGTTGAAGGAAGACTGGGGGAGAGTGGTGGACGGACTAAGTCGGAGCGGTGGGGCGCCAGGTGCTCATCTTCTCGCAGATGACGCGGATGCTCGACATCCTCCAGGAGCGAGAAGGCTGCGCCTTGCGCCGGAGCTGCAAGCTACTCCACTCTGAATCGCTCGTGGTTCGACTCCTCAGGAGTACTGCGCCCTGCGCAGCTACAAGTGCTGCCGCCTCGACGGCGGCGTGTCGGCGGAGGACCGGACGCAGGCGATGACCGAGGCATGGTGGTGGGTCTGGCAGTCACAGCACGGTCTCCTCATCGGAGAGAGACCCGGACGCAGGCGATGAACGACTTCAACTCGGACAAGTCGATCGACGTCTTTTTGCTCTCGACCCGCGCGGGCGGGCTCGGCGTCAACCTCGTGTCGGCAGACGAGGTGCCACTCTTCACGCGCGTGCTGCTGTGGACAGGCGGGCTCGGCGTCAACCTCGTGTCGGCAGACACGTGCATCATCTTCGACAGCGACTGGAACCCGCACATGGACCTGCAGGCGCAGGACCGCTGCCACCGCATCGGCCAGACCAAGCGCGTGATGGTGTACCGGCTGGCCGCCTGCGGGACGGTAGAGAAAGAGCGGCAGAGGGCCGCCCCGGCTCGCGGTGGGCGGCGTCTCTTCACACCTCGCCGAGTGTGAACAGGTCGAGGAGCAGATCCTCGTCAAAGCCAAGCAGAAGCTGAAGCTCGAGCAGCTGGTCGTCTCCAAGGGCAAGTTCAAGGACATCGGCAAGAAGACGGACCGGAGCGAGCGCATCGCCGAGGACGAGCTGCAGGAGCAGTCGCTCGCCTTCGACTGTCTCACACAGGCTATGCTTTAATTAACGAACCTGCTGATTGCGCTGCAGGAGCTGCTCGCGTTCGACCCGAGCAAGTCGGCGCTCGGCCGTGAGAACAAGGTACTATCTCCCCCTATCTCCCCCTATCTCCCCCTATCTCCCGCCCGAGCAAGTCGGCGCTCGGCCGTGAGAACAAGGTACTATCTCCCCCTATCTCCCCCTATCTCCCCCTATCTCCCCCTATCTCCCCCTATCTCCCGCCCGAGCAAGTCGGCGCTCGGCTGTGAGAACAAGGTGCTGAGCGAGGAGCTCGAGAGTGCTCCTCATTCGATTTCAACTCTTTGCACGATGCAACAGGTGATCACGGACGAGGAGCTCGCCGTCGTCCTCGATCGCAGCGGCAAGGTGCAGGCGGGCAAGGGCTTCATGGCGGTGGACAAAACGACCTCCGCCTTCGACGCAGCCCAGCGCGGGGAGAGCTAGAGACCGGAGGACGATGCCGCCGGACGCGCAGCACGAACGCTGAGCACGAACGCTTGCCACCATCGCCTCTCCCTCTTGCCGACTCAGTCTCCAACTCGCCACTCACTCTCTGTCCGAATGCGTCCGCGCGCGCGCGCGGGGCGCGAGTGAGATTTTGTTGTGTGCGAATATACTGTCACTTGGACCTTGGTTACGTATACGAGTAAGAAACGAAACGGGTGCACTTCTTCCGAGACTCAAAACACAAAGGTTGCAAAGACCTGTGCGACTCTGACACCCTCACACGTCACACGCCACACACGTCATACACGCCGCGCGTCCTCAAGAACACAGCGCCCCCCTTTCGTCAGCCCCCGATCCTCAGCGTCGCGACCACGTCTTGAGAGAAGGCGTGGAAGCGCTCGTCCTCGAGCGCTGCCTCGAGCCGCTTCAGCGCGAGCTCGCGCGTCGCCGCGCCGTCAATCTCGCGAACGAGATCGCGCAGCTCGCGCGAGCCGAGAGCGCCGCGCAGCTTGCTGGACGCTCGCAGCGCAGCGATCTGCGCGCCGCTGAGCAGCGCCTCGTCCTCCTCCTCCTCTCGCGCGCTGTCACGCGCCGCGCCGCCCCCCGCCGCGCCGCCCCCCGCCGTCCCGCCGCCCTCGCCCGGCGGCCCGGTGGCGCGCGCGCGCTTGAAGAAGCTGCTCAGGCTCACAGCCTCCTCCCCGCCTCCCTCCTCCAGCCCCCGCTTGCCCACGAACCCCGCC
>NW_005200853.1:285426-291847 GCF_000372725.1 Emiliania huxleyi CCMP1516 | reverse complement strand
CGCTGCTGCCACCATCGCCGCCGCCGCCGCCGGCTGCCGCCAGGTCCGTTGGGCGGAGGGATGGGGAGAGAGGCGGCGCGCAGAGCGTGACGACCGCCTACCACCTCGGGCAGTCCCGTGGTCATCGAGGGTCATCTCGGACCATATCGGGCCATCTCAGGATCATGTGGCAGAGGCCCACGGCCGCCTTTGACTTGTCGTTGGCTCCAAAGTACGAAGAGAGGGGGCGGTCGGCCTCGAGCGTCTTGCCGGCGAAGAGAAGGCTCGCGCCCTCCTCGCTCACCTCGCCCGGCGCCGCCGCGTCGGCGTCCCCGCCCAGCGAGCGCAGCAGAGGCAGCAGCGCTGCGCGGGTCGAGATGGCCTTGCGCCGAACGTTGCTGGGCGAGAGGAGCTCCCGCGCCGTTGAGAAGTCCCCGCTTTCGAGGGACGGGCCCGCCGCCACTTCCACGTTCGTGGAGGCGTGGCGGTGCGGCTGCGGGCTCGCGAGCGCACGAGAGATCCGGCGGCGCAGGTTGCTCAGCGCAACGGCGTCCCGCAGCGCGACCTCGACGGCGACGGAGCTGGCCGCCTCGCACAGGAAGGGTGCGGGCGGAGCCACGCCAGCCTCGGCGGGCAGGCGGACTTCAAGCAGCATCTATGCCTGGACCGGCGGCCGATCGACTGCCAGGCTCCCGGACGAAGAGACGAGGCCGAGAAAAGATGTCGTGCGAGAAAAGAATTCTATTACTTCTGACACTCACTGGCATTGAAAATCCCACAAATTTGCTCAAGCGCCTTTGAACGTGTGGGCGGCAGCTGTCTGTTTACAGGCGCTGGCCGCCCGCGCGCGCGCCGGACCGGCTCCGGCACGTCCGGCGCTGGGCGGCGCGCGTCCACACTGCGGTCTGCGCGTCGCGCAAAAGGCGAGCGCTCGCCGCCGCTACGGCGGCGGCGGCGGCCGACGGCAGACGGCAGACGGCAGACGGCATACGGCCTAGGGCTCGGCTGGGCGCGCACGCGCACGCGCGCGCGTCGCGCGCCACGCGTCGCTCCGCGAGGGCGCGCGCCAACCGCGATTCGAACCGGGGCCAAAAGGTGCCTGGAGCGACCGCGGTCCGGTCGCGCCACCGCGGCTGCGGGGCTGATAGAGCAGGCCGGCTGCGGCTCCTGATGTACCTCCGCTTTTGGGTGACTCAAGGGCGAGGACACGCACAGGCCGCACCTCTAGTGAGGCCCGCATAGTATGTGGGAGACTCGTGCCGCCGCCCCTGCCACCCCTGTGTCAGTGTGCCTGTGGTAGGAGAGACTGCCAGCGACAAGCTGGAGGCAGGTCGCTAGACTGAGATGAGACCGCCAGTGGATGTGGGAGTCCACCGCGCACCGCGCTGCGAGCCTGTCGTGTCCCTTGTCAGGAGCAGGAGAGCCCCACCTGTCCCCCTGATCGTTCTTCCAAAATCCTGCTCGTGCAGGTGTGGACCCTGTCCTCGTCCCATCCCTCGTTTGGCGTGTCTGTTTTCTTTCTTCTTCTGCATTTAAAATCCCTGTGTGGTGGCGGCGTGCCGTCCTCCCATCCCTCCCTTGGCTTGTCTGTTTTCTTTCTTTCTTTATTTCGGCACGACCTCCCATCCCTCCCTTGGGTTGTCTGTTTTCTTTCTTTCTTTACACTGGCACGACAAGGGCGCGGACTGGCGCGGACTGGCACGAGAAAAGAAGAAAATTTCCCTCATGTGGCTCGCACAACACTGGCGCGCACTGGCACTAACACAGGTACACCAAAGAAGAGAATTTTCCGGAAAGAAGAGAGAGACAGTCTTCCACCCATGTGCTGCACCTCTTTCGACACGCCCGACACGCCGACCTCCTTCCTCGAGCGTGCGCTTGCGTGACGAGCCGGCGGCATCCATGTGGCCTCGCAGAGCCTGGACGGGCTGCATGACCTCCGAGGCATCAAACTGCGACGAGGCGCCGGCCTTCTTGCGCGGCGGCATCGAGCAAGGCGGTAAAGGTTGAGTGCGACGGTGGGTGGACTGGGCGGCAAATTCGGCTTTTTTTCTGGAAAACAGTCCTACAGAGTGTGAAGAAGAATCATGTTGGCAGAGGCGGAGGGCTTGCTTGCGCTTGCACTTGTCCAGCGCCGCCGCCACCGGCTACAAAGGCGTGGCCTGGGGCCCCAACTCGTGGTAGGCCACTAGTTTATCGTAGGGTACTCACGGATACCTCTCCTGAGTCCCTCTCGTGTGCCCTCGCGCACATCGCATGCGGTCTTCACTCAGCCTCCGCTGCTGTGAACACCAAACTTGCACTTCAGCTGGTGCGCGCTTTCGCCGCCTACTTTCGCGAGCGCGCTTGGCCCTTGCTCCTCATGCGCGGCGCTCTCGCTGCGCTCTCTCCCTGCTCATGGGACCTGATGCCGCGCCACCTCTGTGGCCGCTCCATCCTCTCTGACGGCGCCAGCCCTCCGGCTGCGCCATCTCTCTTTGGTTCATGTGGAGAAGCCGAGTTAAACTAGTCCCGGGTAGAATTTAAGCAAAAGAACTCTCTCTCACAGCAGACAGGCTCGACACAGGTGCGAACTGGCGCGTGCTAGTACTATCACCGGCACACCGGGTAGAAAAGAAAGAGTTCGCCACCGCGGGGCATGTTGGCCGAGGCGGAGGGCTTGCGCTTGCACTTGTCCAGCGCCGCCGCCACCGGCTACAAGGGCGTGCACAAGATTGCTTCTGGCCGCTTTGGGGCGGAGCGCCACGCCGACGGATACAAGTTCTGCCTCGGCTACTTCGACACGGCGGTGGAGGCGGCGGTGGCGTACGCGCGGGCGGTCGAAGAGGCGGCGGCGGCGGCGACAGCGGCGGCGGCGGCGACAGCAGGGGCGGTGGCGGCGGGCGCTGAGCCGGCGGGAGCCGAGCCGACGGGAGCTGAGCAGCAAACTCGCTCCTCCGACCGCGGCGCGCGCCCGGTCGTGCGCTTCGAGGCCGGCCCGGCGCCCTGGACGTCGTGCGTCGACCTCTCCTGGCTGGAGCTGCTGCCGCCTCGCCGCCTCAAGCCGCTCTGCGATCAGAAGGGCCTGAGTGTGGGGTGGGACAGCTCGGAGGCGCTGGCGAAGCGGCTGCGCGCCAGCGGCGGCCTGAGCGGGGAGCAGCTCAAGGGGCTGTGCGATGCTCCAGAGGTTGGAGTCCAATCACACGGCTCCAAGGCGGAGATCGCGCAGCGCATCGGCGCCAAGCTGGCGGCGGCGGCGGCGGCGACGACAGGCGGCGCGAGCGGCGGCGCCGGCGCAGCCTCCGTCGCTGCCTCGTCACATGCGCCGCGGGCGGAGGAGGAGGAGGCTCCGGTGGCAGAGGCGGAGGGCTTGCGCTTGCACTTGTCCAGCGCCGCCGCCACCGGCTACAAAGGCGTGTACAAAGACCACGCCCGCTTCCAGGCGCGGCACAAGGTGGGTGGAGGGGAGGAATTCCTCGGCTCCTTCGGCACGGCGGTGGAGGCGGCGGTGGCGTACGCGCGGGCGGTCGAAGAGGCGGCGGCGAAGGCGACAGCGGCGGCGGCGGCGGCGACAGGGGCGGTGGCGGCGACAGCGGCGGCGGCGGCGCAGGAGGGGGGCGACGGCCGGCGCGAGAGGAGACCGTCGACGTTCTTCGAAGCTAAGTTCGGCGGCGGAGACGCGCGGGCGCAGCACCGCGGACAAGGCCGCGGTGTCGGGGCGGGCGGAGGCGCGGGAGAAGGTCGAGTGACCGCTGGCCATGAGCAGGGCGAGGCTAGCGGCGGCAGCAACGTGGGGCTTGCGCCTGCACCCGTCGCCACGCCGCTCGAGGCGGAGGCGGTCGTGGCGGAGGCGGAGGGGCTGAAGCTGCACCTCTCGAGCAGCGGCAGCACCGGCTACAGAGGAGTGCGCGAGCAGTCCTCTGGCCGATTCGAGGTGCGGCACATGGCGAACGGGCGGCAGGTCGCCCTCGGCTGCTTCGCCACGGCGGTGGAGGCGGCGGTGGCGTACGCGCGGGCGGTCGGCGAGTACCAGCCTCCGCCTCCGACAGTGGCGACAGAGGCGGAGGGCTTGCGTTTGCACCTCTCGAGCAGCAGCAGCACCGGCTACGTGGGCGTCTACCGCCGGGACGGGCGCTTTCGGGTCATCCTCACTCTGGACTCGAAGCAGCAAACCGTTGGCAACTTCGGCACCGCAGTGGAAGGGGCGGTGGCCTACGCCCGGGCGGTCGGCGGCGAGCAGGCGAGGGCAGGGCGGGCGGAGGCGGAGGCGAGGTCGGCGGCAGCTCACTCGGCCGACCCCGCCCGGCATGGCCGGCGGAGCCTGGCGCAGGCGGGGATCGAGGAGGCGGCGGGGTCGGCCGCTGCCGCCGTCGTTGCCTCGTCGCATGCGCCGCGGGCGGAGGAGGAGGAGGCTCCGGTGGCAGAGGCGGAGGGCTTGCGCTTGCACTTGTCCAGCGCCGCCGGCACTGGCTACAAGGGCGTGCTCAAGCGGGCTTCTGGCCGCTTTGGGGCGGAGATTAAAGCTTACGGAACCACGGTCTCCCTCGGCACCTTCGGCACGGCGGTGGAGGCGGCGGTGGCGTACGCGCGGGCGGTCGAAGAGGCGGCGGCGGCGGCGACCGCGGCGGCGGCGGCGACAGCAGGGGCGGTGGCGGCGGGCGCTGAGCCGGCGGGAGCTGAGCCGGCGGCAGCCGAGCAGCAAACTCGCTCCTCCAACCGCGGCGCGCGCTCGGTCGAGCGCTTTGAGGCCGGCCCGGCCATCTGCGAGGGTTTCACGGTGGGAAGATGGTCTTCTGCCGAAGAGTCGTCGCTCAAGGAGCTTGTGAGCGAGCTCGGAGAAAAGTCGTGGGCGACGGTGGCGGAGCGAATGGGTACCGGACGGAGCAAGGCGGGCGTGGAGCAGCACTGGCAGATCATGACGGGCAAGCGCGGGCAGGGCCCGCGCTCGAAGCTCGCCTCGAAGGCGAGGCTCGAAGCGTGGCACAAGCGGCCGCTGGCGCCCCCCCCGCCGCAGGCAGCCCCGCCGCCGCAGCTAGGCACGCGGCCGGGCGTGGGCGCACCGGCCGCTGCAGCGGTGAAGAGGCCGCGGCTCTACTGCCCCGCTCCCGCGCGTCCCTCGGGTGGGCCTGACGCGCAATGCCAGCCGGACGAGCAGACAACAGAAGGAGGAAGCCGCTCTGTTGGCGGCCTCTCCGAGTACTTGGTTCCCTCGCCTCCTCCCCACCCCCCTCGCCTAATCTCCCCCCTGGCGCGCTCTCTTCGTCAGTCGGCTGGAATGCACCTCCCCATCCCCTCTGCAGGTCTCTTGCGGCGGCTGGGAGGGCCTCGTCGACGGCTGGTACACGCGGACAGAGGTGCGACACCGCCGGCAGAGGTACTGCACCGGACAGAGGTGCAGCACCGCCGGCAGTTGCTACACCTATTTCTTCTCGCCTGCCGGGAAGCGCTTCCGCTCGCGCGTCGAGGTGGCTCGACACTTCGGACTCGACCAAGGCGGAGCTCGGGCGCCGCCCGCCCCCGCCTCCGCCTCCGCCTCCGCCTCCGCCTCCGCCTCCGCCTCCGCCTCCGCCCGCCAGCCCGGGCCGGTCGCAGGGCTGGGCGGCGACGTGTTTCGGGTCGAGGCGCTGCTCGCGCGGCGGCACGTCTACGGAGAGGCCCAGTACTTGGTGCGCTGGGAGGACTACCCGCCCGAGCACGACAGCTGGGAGTGCGAGGACAACATCTTCGACGAGAGCCTGATCCGCGCCTTCAATGCCGGCGCCGCGTCCTCGTCCAGCGGCGGCGCCTCCGAGTCGGCAGCAGGACCTCGGGCCGGCGTTTCTTTTTCTTCCTCCCGGCTGCCGGCCTACCTCTCCGCGCCTTCCCCTGGGCGGCCCCGCGCGGCGCCGAGTTTGCAGGGCGCTTTGACCGCGGCGGAGCTGCCGCGGTTTGTGCAGCTTGCCTCGGCGGAGGGGGCGCCGGGCGGCGGTGTGCCACCCCCCACTTGCCTTTGCGGTGCGCTGGCCGTGCTGCGCAAGCGGCGCTGGTGGTGTGCCGACGAGGACGGCGGCTGCAGCTTCGAGCTGTGGGCGTGCGGTCGCACCGACGACGGCACCGCGGGCATGCAGCCGTTGTGCGAGTGTGGCAGGCCAGCGGTGTGGATGGGCAGGAGGTGGTGGTGCGCGCGCGCCGATGGCGGGTGCGACTTCGAGTGGTCTCCTCCGCCGCCATCCGCGCCTCCAACGCTGGTGCCGCCCGAGGCGATCGAACGGCAGATGGCGCGTGACACCGCGGCGCTGCTCACGGCTGCCGCGCACGGCCCGCTCAACGCGTGGTCCTTCGTCGCACCAAGCGATTTCGGGCTCGGGCTCTGGGCGCGGGCGCCCTCTCCGGCGGGGGCAGGCGCTCGGCTTGTACTCCGGGCCGCGGCTGCCGTGCAGCTTGCAGCGGCGCGGCACGTGCGCGCTTCAGATCCCGGGCGCCG
>NW_005200853.1:281314-284952 GCF_000372725.1 Emiliania huxleyi CCMP1516 | reverse complement strand
AGATCAGGATCGACTACGAGGGAGGGAGCTCTCGCGCACGCAGCGGCAGCACCGCGTATTGGGGCGCGGAGACGGGGATGGGTGAGCCGCGCGAAGACGGCGCGTGGCGTGCCGTTCGGCGCCACCCTCCGCCGCCTCCGGCCACGTGCGAGGCAGTAGTCGCCGGTTGCCGGCACACGCTGCTTTGTGCGCCTCTTCACCGCGTGCGGCTGTGGATAGGCCGTGGTTGACGGTTTGGCGCGGCTGCAGAGCGCGGCGCGCGCATCGCAGGGCGGCGAGGACGTCGATGCGGCGTCGGCCGTCCTTGCTTGCTCAGTGGCGGACGAGACAGCGGCACCGCTCCCTTGGGGTGGCGAGCGAGGGGGCGACGCGCGCTTGCGGCTGCTTGTGCCGAGTCTAGCAAAGAAGCTGGCCGGGCTGCGAGCGCGCGTCGTGTCCTGCCAATGGGGCATCGTGGCGTCGCACTTGCCTGGACGCACCGGCGCCGAGTGCCGCGAGCGGTGGGCCGAGCTGCATGCGGAGGCGGAGATGGAGGAGATGGAGGAGATGGAGGCGGAGGAGATGGAGGAGGCGGAGGCGGTCGAGGTGGAGGCGTTCGAGGTGAGTGATGAGGAGGGGGCGCAGGTGGAGTCGGGAGCGGAGGCGATGGAGGTGGATGCTGAGGTGGTGGTCGCTGAGGGTGAGGAGGAGCAGGAGGAAGACGGCGTGGTAGAGGCCGCGGTGGAGGTGGAGGCGAGGTATGCATGGCTGTGACCTGTGTTGCGTGTCTTCCTCTTCTTGATGTGCGCCGAGTCGGCCGGGGCAATCAGTCAGCACAGCAGCCGCCTCGGTGAGAACAATACGTCTTCCATCTTCCACAAAAGCGCCCCTCTAGTTCGTGTTGTTATGGAAACAAACGCAAGCCAATCGCGTCATAATGCGGGAGAATTCTTTTTACTGGTTGGGAGAGTCGAAAAGTTCTGAGCCTCGACGCCTAGAAGGCTCGGGTCTAAGTGTGCCTAGGCACGCTGGGGTGCTTGCGCGGTCTAAGATCAGCGGGAGCCTCTTACATCGGCTAAGTCGGCCGTGGCACGGCCTGGGGCCAAGAGGCTCCCACCGTGAAGAGCGTGATCGATACGGCGCTCCGCCCAAATTTTCTTCGCCTGCGGCGGGCGCCTACTAAAATCCGGATCGATCCTTCTCATGCCTCAGCAATCGCCGCCTCAGCATCCTCCCCTTCCGATTCTCGTTGCTGCTTCTTGAGCGCAATCTCTAGCCAAACATTTCTCACAAATAGCCTCAAGCTCAAACAAACGCATGTCAGAGAAGCCTGTGTATGCTGGTCCTCTTTGAACGATCCGCGCGTGAAGGTAGGAAGCATAGGACCTTGTTGGCAGCAGCCAGCTTGTTGCGCTGCTTCGTTGCGATGAGCTGATTGGGATCGCAGAAGTGCATATCCATGCCAAGCACCGCCACGATCTTGAAGCAGAACACATCGCAACCGCATCGTCCGCACTGCCATCAGCATGCCGCGCCCGCCGCTTCGCCGCAGCCGCCTTACGGCACGCATATAGCGGCAGCACATGGTACGGTGCGCGTACTTGAGCAGGAATTGCGCGCCGCAAGTAGCGCACTGGCCCTGGGAGAAGGCGATATGGCGTCGTGCGCGGCATACGTTGGTCGGGACGCGTCAGGACTCAGGTATTTTTTACCGGGTTTTACCCGGAGTTGGCCTTATGTCGTATAAGTTCATGGCCCCCGACCATACAGCGTCTAAGTCTGAGCCCAGCTCCGTGCGGGGGCTAAGTTGAGCGCTCGCTCGCTGCAGAGGCTAAGTGTAGAGCAACCCTCTAGCCCGACTACCCAACCATTTTCTTTTTGACTCGAGGAGACGCCGTCGAGGGTCTACCCGTCAATGCGGCAGGTGTAAAGCTCTGGCTCGCTGCCAACGCGGTGGGTCACCAAGGACTTTTCAGCGTGCGGCGTCATCACCGCGCGGCGCGCAAGCCACGCCCCACCCGAGCAAAAGCAACGATCGCGCGCCGCCGCCGCCCGCCTCGCCGCGCCGCGCCGCGCCGCGCCGCGCCTCGCCTCGCCTTGCAGCAGCGCACGCGCACGTGCGCCCGCGCGCCCGCGCGCCCGCGCGCCCGCGCGCCCGCGGTCGCTCCGCGAGAGCGAAGCGACCTTCCTCGCGGGAATCGAACCTGGAGCCAAAAGCTCCCGGCTCGAACCGCGGACCGGCTCGACCACCGCCGCTGGCGGTTCTGCAAAGGCACTCAAGGGCCTCCTCATATAACGTGAAATAGTGCGAGCGAGCGCAAGATACTCATACGTTATTAGGCTAATAGTTTGATAGTGCGGCGGCACGAGGGCTTCAGCCACGCAGCTACCAAGGGAACGCGACCCACACAAAGCACCAAAGTACTAGCCCAACAGCGGGGCGACCGCCCTCTCCAGGTAGGTTTGCTGCCCATTGGCCGTCGCGACGCCGTTCCACTCGTAGAATGGAACGCTGATCACCCTCCAGCCAGCCGCCGCGAGGAGGCGCCGCTTGAGCAGCGTTGGCCCATTGGGTCTGCGCACGCCCCGGCCGTCGGGCAGCAGGAAGTGAGAGGGGCCGTCCACCTCGATCGCGAAGCGTGTCGAGGGCAGCGCCAGGTCGAGCGAGTAGCCGGTGCGCGGCTCGAGATGCTCTTCCTCGAAGCCGTGCTGGACGGCGGCGAGGGCAGCCGCGACGGAGCGCTGCAAGCCTGACGGCCGAGCTATGGTCGCCACCATAGCGTCGCGGCAAAGCTGGCGCTGAGGGGAGGGAAGAAGATGCTGCTGCGCGTCTGCTCCTCGCTCAAGGAAGAGCCAGAGCTGCCACTGGTGCAGCTGACGGCGGGCTTCCTCGCTCCACCTCGACGGATCCCGCGCGAGCGAGTCGCTGATCACGCGCGAGCAGTCGGCAAGCAGTGCCTGGTGATAATGTGCTGCCGTCGCATACGCCCACACCGTGTTGGCCAGGTTCTGAGCGTTGAAGCCAGCCAGCCCGCTTCGCACCGCCGCCTCCGCCACCGCCGCGAACAGCGCGTCCGCAGCCACGCCCGCCGTCGCATACGCCCACACCGTGTTGGCCAGGGCCTGAGGGTTGAAGCCAGCCAGCCCGCCACGCACCGCCGCCTCCGCCACCGCTGCGTACAGCGCGTCCGCAGCCACGCCCGCCGTCGCGTACGCCCACACCGTGTTGGCCAGGTTCTGAGGGTTGAAGCCAGCCAGCCCGCTCCGCACCGCCGCCTCCGCCACCGCTGCGTACAGCGCGTCCGCAGCCACGCCCGCCGTCGCGTACGCCCACACCGTGTTGGCCAGGTTCTGAGGGTTGAAGCCAGCCAGCCCGCTCCGCACCGCCGCCTCCGCCACCGCCGCGTACAGCGCGTCCGCAGCCACGCCCGCCGTCGCGTACGCCCACACCGTGTTGGCCAGGGCCTGAGCGTTGAAGCCAGCCAGCCCGCTCCGCACCGCCGCCACCGCCACCGCCGCGTACAGCGCCTCCGCAGCCACGCCCGCAGTCGCGTACGCCCACACCGTGTTGGCCAGGGCCTGAGCGTTGAAGCCAGCCAGCCCTTCGCGCACCGCGGCCTCCGCCACCGCCGCGTACAGCGCGTCCGCAGCCACGCCCG
>NW_005200853.1:274050-276650 GCF_000372725.1 Emiliania huxleyi CCMP1516 | reverse complement strand
TCACTCGGCGGGGTCGCAGCTGCCTCTGGAAGGCACCGAGATGTACCTTTTTCGCGCAATGGTCAAATCAAGGTTTTGTAACGCGAGCTGTGCCACAGTGAAATGGCACTAGCCAGAGTAAACCTTTTCCTTCTAAGCAGGGCTACGGCTACACAATGACCCCATAGTGTGGGGGTGTTTCTGGCGAGTCGTGATGAGTAGAATTAGATTAGCCAATGGTATTTTGAAGTTCATATATGAAAATACCAACTTGCCTATGTGCACGTCTCCGCGGCGGCGGCCCGGAGCGCGGAGGCGGCCCGGCGGAGCGGTCAGAGCAGCACTGCGCCGGCCGGCGATCGACTCTCGACTATACCACGGGCTCTATTGAATGGCCTCAAGGTGCTCTCTAGGGCTGCCCTATTCCGCTCGCCCGGCTACGTCGCCGGGCTTCGAAGGAAAAGGTTTCGCTCGGCACGGCGTCGGAGAGCAAACTTCGACGTTCGTCCTATAGGATGAGTGGACGCACGCGGCGTCGGCAACGTGGACGCAGACTTGCTGGAGATTGAAGAGGTGCTCGGCATGCGCTACTGCGACCCGAGCCAGATGACTGCGGTGGCGCTGAGGAACCCTGTCGATGAAGACGACGAGCGCTTCCTCTGTCGTGATGTTACGCTTGTCCCGTCCTCCGGATCGATCGCCGTGCCCGCAACCTTGCTAAGCACCTCGGGGTTGGTGCAGGGTGGCCCACCCTTCCGCACTCGGAGCCGGTAGTCCAGAGTGCCACCGTTCGTCAGCGCCTTGAGGATATGCGCGGAGGGCAGCCCAAGGCCGTCAGTCTCCCAGAGATCGCAGTAGGTTACCAGCTCGACGGTGCCCGTATTGCCAAGAGCTGCCTGGTTGGCCACCACGTCATTGAGCGACTCCTGCGTGATGCCGCTCTCAGCCAGATGAGAGTGGACCCGCACGTTGAGGAAGCGGCCTCCACCGCCGCGACGGGGGCAAGCTGAACCGAGTCCTCGTCGAGCTTGCAGTTCTCTTCCTTGGGAGCGATCCAAGCGGCGAGTGTGCTGCTGTACTTCATGGCCTGCTTCTGTTCCACGCATTTGTCGACCTCCGAGGACGGGCAGAAGCAGATCGTGGAGCCGTACTTGCCACTCTCGCAACCGCCGAAGCGGTCGAGCTCGCACAGCTTGTTGACGTCGACGGTCTGCGGCTCGACACGGGCGTTTGAGAAGGTGATGTTGGGGTACGAGTTAGCGTAGCACCACGCGTCCTTGCCCGTGCTGCTGAGCGCTCACGGAAGATCTGGCCGCAGTTTCCGCTGTTATCGGGGCACTCCCTCGTCACCGTCCCGATGCAAGAGTGCTTGTCCACGCACGGCTGGACGTCCTCCCCCGTCTGTGAGGGGTAGATGACGGTGGCTTTGCCCTTGGTGGACACGCTGAGGCTGCCGGCGTCGGTGGTCGGACACGGTGGAGCGGGGCGGCCGAGCCAAAGATGGTGGCGGAGGCAGTGAGCATCAGCATGTCGGACAAACGGATATGGCGATGCGGGAGCGCGTGTTGGTGATTTGCTCGAAGTTTGTTCGGCCTTCCTTGGAGGACTAAGCAAGTGTCTGTGTTTGGGCGTGGTGTACAGTGTAATGTCCACTAGCTCCGAGTAGAGGGGGCGTCCTGCAGTTAAGGGGAAACCCGGTACGCGGGTCCAACCCTCGGAGAACCGTGTTTACTTTATGGCCCTTCCCCTGCGAACGCGCACCCGCCACCCCGCCCCTAGTAGGGGGGTCAGGGCTCTCTTGCCCGTAGCCCGATCCCGATCATCCGGCCCGCTGGGCGGGCTTCTTAGCCCCCCGGCCCTGGATATGAGGCTAATGACTGCACTCCAAGTGCTCCAAGTGCTCCTTGGCGGGAAGGCGAGCGTGCTGGCGCGCGAGCGTGCTGGCGATGAGGGCGCGTTTGTTTTGTTGACGTGTGAGTGAGGCGTGCCCGCTCCGCTCTTTCGTATAGGCATATCTCCTGGCTGGCTCTGTTGCAGCTGTTGCAGCATGCTCGCTGTTCACCGTACCACCGTCACTTTCTTTCTGAGCGCGCCTTCGATGTGAACAAACACAAGGCAGAACCACACATCACACTCGGGCCCACATAATAGAGCCCGTGAACATACGTCCGTTTGATCACACGCCATCAGCGGGACACACCACACGCGTGTGACCTGCGTGTGACACACCGCGTTCGACTTTCACCGTCACCGACCGCGTTGTTCCCGCGTTGAGCGTTGTGGGTGCTAGTGGGGGAGGGGGGGGGGGGTGGAAAAAGGGGGGAGGGGGGAGTTTGAGGGGCGGGCGGGGGGCTAGGGGGGGGGGGGGGGCTGGCTTGGGCCCAAGGCGCCTAGCGGGTCGCATGTACCCAAAAGTTCAAACTACTTTACTCCCCTAAAGGGGAAGGACCCTGAGTTGAGGAAAATGGGGGAAACGACCCACTTTCCCACAAACCTTAAAAGGGCCCGCGCCCCTTTGCCCTTTTGCCCCTATAAACAAGGGCACCCACCCCGCCCTTGGGGGGGGGGTGTCCCCTTTTTTTTTTCCCGGAATGGAAAAACCCCAACCCCCCCCCCCGGGG
>NW_005200853.1:270173-273177 GCF_000372725.1 Emiliania huxleyi CCMP1516 | reverse complement strand
GCCGCCGCCGCCACGCCACCGGGACGAGCGCCCGCGCCACCAGCGCCGTCGGAGGAGACGACGCCGCGCTGGGCGAGCCGCTGCATCAGGAGCGGCGGCAGCGAGCCCGGGGCCGCTGCGGGCGCCTCGGTCGCTGACGGTGGCGACGGCTCTGGAGGCGGCGGCTCTGGCGGCGGCGGCGCTGCGACCTGCACCACCGGTGCACCGTCCGCGCTAGCCTCGTGCGGCGACGTCCACTGCCGCTCGTCGGTGTCCTGGTTCCACCAGTAGGTTGAACCGGACGTCTCGTCCACGACAGAGACCCACGGGCTGGCGGCGGCGGCGCCAGCCGCTTCAGCCGCCGGCGCGGTCCACGACACGTCGCCTGTGGCAGCGCACCACCAGTAGGGGTGGCCAGAACCTTGGTCGACGACTTTGGTCCACTCAGCAGTGGGCATGAGCCGAGGACGCCGAGAGGCGAGGAGCGCGGGGGGCGGCCGAGAGGCGAGGAGCGGGGGGCGGCGCGGTGTTGAGGTACAGTGCGGGCGAGTAGAGGGCTAGAGGCCCCGCCCACCCAGGGTACCCTCTCCGAGGACCCATTTGCTCTTTCGAGGCTCGCCGGGGCTCTGCTCCAAGAGACCTCGAGAGAGCGTGCGTGTGCCTCTACTCGCCAGGGTACAGTGAAGCAAAATCAGACGGGAAAAGAATTGGGAAAAAGTCAAATTTCTCGCAGGACACCAGCCCTAGCTTGGGATGTCCGTTTTATTTATTAATTTATTTACACTGGGCACGTTTGGCGTGTCTGTTTTCTTTCTTTCTTTTACACCGGGCAGGGACTGGCGCGCACTGACACTACATGCACATGCACATGCACATGTGCATGTGCATGTGCATGCGCATGTGACAACAGGTCCACCAACCACAAAGAATTTTCTCGAAAGAGGTCTCTCGCACACGCACGATTCACTCAACAGGCAAAGCGCGGACGACGGCTTCTAATAGAAGCCGTCGTCCTCACGAAGCCGTCATCCTCCTCCCAGAAGCCGTCGTCGGATGGTAGTCAGGCGGATGGTCGAATCCGCGAGCACCGTGGTGCTCGCCGAAAAGAAAAGAATTTTCCGGGCTCCCTCAAACAACACTGCTCACTCACTGGGCGAAAAGAAGGGCGAAAAGAAGTAGCCCGATGCCGATCATCCGGCCCGCTGGGTGCGCTTCTTGAGGCGTCAGTGGCGTCATCAGGGGCAGCGCGGACGCCGCAGCCCGGGTGGCTGGCGAGTGGCTCAAGCAACACCGGGCAGAGTGCGCAATATCTCAGGTTCATCTGAGGAGGCACCTTATCGCTACCTCGGAGGTGGACGCCGAGGAGGGCACCGCCGCCGCGAGAGCCACGGGTGGCGCCGCGCGGTCGGCCGAGCAGCTCCGACTCGAGGGCCGCCAGCTTGGTGGCAAGGTGCGGCTGAAGCTTTAGGTAGCGGTGGGCCAGCCGATGACCCTCCCTCCGGTGCCTATGGCCAGCCACGGCCGTCAAAGGTGTTCAACATTCTCCCTCTCCTCCTCCTGCTCCCACTCAACGGGCGCCTCGAGTACCAGCCGTCGTCGTAAAGGTCGGACTCGTTACGGCCCGGCGGCGGGCGCGGGTCGGTCGCGCCGTAGTAGTAGGTGCGAACCGCCCACTCCTCCTGCCGGTGGATCGCCTCTCGCTCCTCGCACGTCAGCGTAGGCGCGGCACGTGGCAGTGGCGCCGCCGCCGCCGCCCCGGCGCAGACCGGCCGAAAGTAGTACTCAAAGGCGTTGGCTCCGACGGCGGGGTCGAAGAAGGGCGTGCGACCGGGAAAGCGGACGCCCGCATACTTGCACGCCGGGAAGGGTCCCCAATCGACCACAGGGCGGCAGCCGTGCCGCTCGCAGTACTTGACTTGGTTGAGGGCGAGCACGAGGGCGGCGGTGAAGCCGTCGGCCTTGTTGTGGTAGGGGACGCGGAGGACGCGCTTGTCGCCGGCGCAGAGGGCGCGCCTGCCCATGGAGCGGCTGCGGGTGTGCGCTGAGAGGCGACTCTCGCCGGCGACGGAGGCAGCGGGAGCGCCCGCCGCGGGCATCGTCGGAGGACGCACGCGACTCGTGTGTCCACAAGCGGCGGGCGCCTGAAAAAAAGATCCGACGGCTTCTGAGGAAGCCGTCGCCCGCGCCTCGCCTGTCGCGTGAATCGAGTCGTGCGACCGACTGCTTGTAAAATTCTTTTCCGACGGGGTTGTGCACTCTTTCCCGGCAGCCGCGCCTGCGTGGGACTTTTTGACTTGGAACGTGCGCGCCGCGCTTTCGCTATGGGCAAGAAGAAGGCAGAGCCAGATCGTCCCAAGCAGCCGCGAGCGCCATTTGTCTCCTCTCGTCAGTGGCGCCGATTTCGTAAGTGCACGCTCTGGCTTCTGGTGCCGATTTCGGCCGCCTTGGCGCTCACCTTCTTCGGGCCACCTCCTCCGCCCGAAGCGGATGCGACCCGGCCCTATGAGGCTCGCTCCTCCGGTTTCGTGCGACCTCCAGAGCCTCAGGACCTCGGCCCTCCGGACTCGTGGCTAAACCCGGCCGAGTGTCTGGCATGGGCGGGCAGCGGGCAGTGCAAGTCCAACCCGGGCTTCATGCTCATCAACTGCAACCACAGCTGCGCCAAGCTCGACCTTGGCAAGCGGCAGTACGCCGCGCGCTGCCCGACACCTGCGAACCACACGGCCGCACTGCCGCCCGGCGTGATGCACGCGACGTTTGAGCGCGTGATGAGCGAGTTTGCGGAGCTGCAGCCGGAGCGCATCTCGGTGGACCCGCCGGTGAGTACCCTCTTTCGCAAACACCTTCTCGGAGGCCAGGAACCGTCTTGGAACATTCTAGGAACCTTCTAGGTGATCTTGTTCCACAAGTTCTTCTCGGAGGAGGAGACGGAGGCGTTCATCCGGCACGGCCGGGGGCGATACGCCAAGTCGCTCGGGATCGGCAGCCGAGAGTAGCCGAGAGTCTAGCCGATATTGCTCGGGAT
>NW_005200853.1:264592-266329 GCF_000372725.1 Emiliania huxleyi CCMP1516 | reverse complement strand
TGAGGAAGGTCTCGAGGGCTTGCACATTCCACCAAGTATCGGCGTCGCTGCGGGCGATCCACCTCAGGTGTGGATGCTTCTGCATATACTGCAAGCTGACATTGACGATAGTGTCCCACAATCCAATCGACGCGGTTTTCCCGGTCCAAATCCTTTTGCCTGGCCACAAAACGTGGGACCAGTGCTCGTGCTGAGCTGTTAGCACCTCGAGCTTTTTCCGGCAAGCATTGTTGTTGTCCTCCTGCGTAAAAAACACAAGATGCTGTACGTGGCGACCATAGGTCTGAGCCATCGCTTCGACGTCCACCACGCAATTTTTCCCTCCACCAAACCAAGCGAAGAAGAAGTTTTGTGTGCCCACGACAGCATCACCCGTTCGTGTACCGAGTAGCTCTCGACGTTTGAGGAGCTCTCGACGTGAAGTCTGATTTAAACTGCCAACGCCCCCAGATTGACGGTCTTGCCGCGCATCTACGTGGGGACGCCGCATACTCGATGCGCAATCTGTGATCGAGATACTGTCGCCGGCGACGGAGGCAGCGGGAGCGCCCGCCGCGGGCATCGTCGGAGGACGCACGCGACTTGGTGTGTCCACAAGCGGCGGGCGCCTGAAAAAAATTGTTTTGGACGGCTTCTGAGGAAGCCGTCGCCCGCGCCTCGCCTGTCGCGTGAATCGCGTCGCATTGTAAAATTCTTTTCCGACAGCGTTGTGCACTCTTTCCCGGCAGCCGCGCCTGCGTTGGGACTTTTTGCAACGTGCGCGCCGCGCTTTCGCTATGGGCAAGAAGAAGGCAGAGCCAGATCGTCCCAAGCAGCCGCGAGCGCCATTTGTCTCCTCTCGTCAGTGGCGCCGATTTCGTAAGTGCACGCTCTGGCTTCTGGTGCCGATTTCGGCCGCCTTGGCGCTCACCTTCTTCGGGCCACCTCCTCCGCCCGAAGCGGATGCGACCCGGCCCTATGAGGCTCGCTCCTCCGGTTTCGTGCGACCTCCAGAGCCTCAGGACCTCGGCCCTCCGGACTCGTGGCTAAACCCGGCCGAGTGTCTGGCATGGGCGGGCAGTGGGCAGTGCAAGTCCAACCCGGGCTTCATGCTCATCAACTGCAACCACAGCTGCGCCAAGCTCGACCTTGGCAAGCGGCAGTACGCCGCGCGCTGCCCGACACCTGCGAACCACACGGCCGCACTGCCGCCCGGCGTGATGCACGCGACGTTTGAGCGCGTGATGAGCGAGTTTGCGGAGCTGCAGCCGGAGCGCATCTCGGTGGACCCGCCGGTGAGTACCCTCTTTCGCAAACACCTTCTCGGAGGCCAGGAACCGTCTTGGAACATTCTAGGAACCTTCTAGGTGATCTTGTTCCACAAGTTCTTCTCGGAGGAGGAGACGGAGGCGTTCATCCGGCACGGCCGGGGGCGATACGCCAAGTCGCTCGGGATCGGCAGCCGAGAGTAGCCGAGAGTCTAGCCGATATTGCTCGGGATTGGCCGCACGGAGGACGGCGATTTGGAGGTGTGAACGGCGTCTCTTCACGGCGGGCGGGTGTGATCAGGCCTTAAGGAGGACGGCACCTTCGGCGACGTCAAGACCGAGATCCGCACGTCTGCGCACGGTTGGTGCCAGCACGACGCGTGCATCAACGATCCGCTCGTGCAGCAGGCGACGGGAGGAGCCGAGAGGAGCCGAGAGGAGCCGGGAGGAGCCGAGAGGAGCCGAGAGGAGCCGAGAGGAGCCGGGAGGA
>NW_005200853.1:263528-264492 GCF_000372725.1 Emiliania huxleyi CCMP1516 | reverse complement strand
TGGAGGCGGTCGGGAAAGACTTGCGGCAGGGTAAGTGGTGCGGTGAGCAGGCACAACACGCTTCCAATGTCCCCTGAGCTCCGGCAGCTGTCGAGACACATTGTGATGCGGACTCCGCGAGGCGCTGCCGGGAACTTTCCGATCTCGCGCTGCCCGAATGCAGTCGACAGCGCGTGGAAGAATGCCTCGCTGCTATTGCCCAACCTGTTTCTAGAATTGGGTGGTCGATTTCGTGACTCTACGAACCGGAGGGCCCCCGCAAGGGCCGGATGCGGGGTAGAGTAGGTATAGGTAGAGCCAGAGATCGAGTAGTAACGGAGGCGTTCTGAGTAGACTAGCGCGCAGCAGCGCCATAGAAGGTATTGCCTTCTCAATACTGTTGAAGGATAGTAGTATGGCAGTGGGGTCGGAGGGCGGCCGGGTCGACCCGGAGCGGCCCCGCGCGGGGAGGTGGGTGGAGGGCGGGCGCCACGCCATCGGGCAGGCGCGGGGACGCGACTTCGGATCTCTTAAGAAACTCTCTAGGAATTCTGAATTCCTACTGCTGCTGTCTAGACGGACCTCTATTAGAATAAATGTCGATACCGTTATGGTATATTAGAATTTCATAAACTCCCTCGCACGACACTAGGCACGGTATATTAGAATGTGAATACCGATACCGCTTCCCCATGAGCGCCCATACAACCCATGACCACCCACGAGCGCCGATACCGAACCCGCATGCTCATTCATCTCACTCTATTCGTGTACTCGTGCCCGCGGAGGCTGAGGGGAGATTGAGAGGAAGGGCGATGTCGGACGCTACGTCCATCGCCTGGATCCCCCCCCGCGTTCGCCGTGTGTGAGGGCTGGAAGTGCAAGTGGAGGGCCGGGGGTGCGCGGCAGACGTCATTGACACACGGAAATCGGAATCGGGCCGCCGCTAGCACACTCGCCCCAGGCCGCTATGCACACACGCCCC
>NW_005200853.1:258195-260195 GCF_000372725.1 Emiliania huxleyi CCMP1516 | reverse complement strand
TCCCTCGTAGCACTCGCTCCCCCTCGTAGCACTCGCTCTCCCTCGTAGCACTCGCTCCCCCTCGTAGCACTCGCTCTCCCTCGTAGCACTCGCTCTCCCTCGTAGCACTCGCTCTCCCTCGTAGCACTCGCTCCCCCTCGTAGCACTCGCTCTCCCTCGTAGCACTCGCTCCCCCTCGTAGCACTCGCTCTCCCTCGTAGCACTCGCTCCCCCTCGTAGCACTCGCTCTCCCTCGTAGCACTCGCTCCCCCTCGTAGCACTCGCTCTCCCTCGTAGCACTCGCTCTCCCTCGTAGCACTCGCTCCCCCTCGTAGCACTCGCTCCCCCTCGTAGCACTCGCTCTCCCTCGTAGCACTCGCTCCCCCTCGTAGCACTCGCTCCCCCTCGTAGCACTCGCTCTCCCTCGTAGCACTCGCTCTCCCTCGTAGCACTCGCTCCCCCTCGTAGCACTCGCTCTCCCTCGTAGCACTCGCTCCCCCTCGTAGCACTCGCTCCCCCTCGTAGCACTCGCTCTCCCTCGCCGATGGGAACCTCCACGCGCACCATCCGCTCCGCACCACTCTCACCCTCGTAGTGCTCCAAGCCCTGCCGTCGGCGATCAGCCCGCCGTCACTGAGTCACGAAGAGAGGTTCACCGGCGCGGCGGCTGGGGACGCACCGCACACTCCGCGAGATTACCCGAGATTACCCGAGATTAGGCTGGGGACGCGCTTCCCATTCCCCGAGATTACCCGAGATTACCCGAGATTAGGCTGGGGACGCGCTTCCCATTCCCCGAGATTCCCCGAGATTACCCGAGATTACCCGAGATTAGGCTGGGGACGCGCTTCACACTCCCCGAGATGCGTGAGAGTCGCGACTCGCTCACTCCTCACTCCTCACCCCCTCCCTCCCTCCCTCCAACTCCTCGTCCGCAGGCGGAGGCCCCCCTCCTCGGCGAGCTGCACGTGCGACTGCTCCGCACCGCCCTCGCCACGCCGCCCGCCGCCCCAACCTCCCTCGAGGAGCTGGTCGCGCTCGACGCCGGCAAGACCAACCCTCACACCGGGGCGGCCGACAAGATGCCGCCGCCGGGCACGTGGCTGCGCCCGCCCCTCGACGCGCAGCTGCTGCACCAGCCGCCGCCGCCGGCGCTGGTGACGGCCAGCAACTGGCCGGCCCTCCTTGCGAACGTCGGGCCGATGCTGCCTGCGGTGGCGCAGGCGACGCCCGACGCGCCGTGTCCGACCCACACATCTACATCTACATCTGCATCTCGGCCGTACCTCGGCCGTATCTCGGCCGTATCTCGGCCGGATCTCGGCCGGATCTCGGCCGGATCTCGGCCGGATCTCGGCCGGATCTCGGCCGGATCTCGGCCGTATCTCGGCCGTATCTCGGCCGGATCTCGGCCGGATCTCGGCCGGATCTCGGCCGTATCTCGGCCGGATTCTCGCAGGTGGCGGGCGACGCGCTGTCCGAGCTGCGGCGGGGCGGGTATGCGACGCTCTCGCTCGACCACAGGCTCGACTTGCTCGAGGGGCTGCTCGAAGCGGCGCTCGAGGAGGCGTCGGTGCGCGCGGCGCTCAACGCAAACTACGAGCGGCGCGAGGAGCGCGCGCGCGAGCGGAGGGCGAGGCGGAGAGCCAAGGGCGAGGTGGGAGGCGAGGCGGGAGGCGAGGCGGGCGGCGAGGAGGGCGGCGAGGAGGGCGACGACAAGAGCGCGGCAAAGCCGAACAAGGGAGCCAAGGGCGACAAGGGCGACAAGGGCGACAAGCCGAAGGCCTTCAAGGCGTTCAAGGCGCCGCTGCCCGAGGGGGCGGGCGAGGCGGCCGAGCAGCGGCGCGCCAAGGCGACCGCGGCGCTGCTCGCGGCGCTGTCGACGCGCGAGGAGGGGCAGCTCGCCGCCGCCATCTCGCTCGCCGAGGCGTCGCTGCACACCGGCGTGCTCGAGGCCGCGGAAGAAGGGAGCGGGCCCGCCAGGCCGTGGGCCACGGACGAACTGCTCGCGGCGCGCTCGG
>NW_005200853.1:256789-257983 GCF_000372725.1 Emiliania huxleyi CCMP1516 | reverse complement strand
ACAAGAGCGCGGCAAAGCCGAACAAGGGAGCCAAGGGCGACAAGGGCGACAAGGGCGACAAGCCGAAGGCCTTCAAGGCGTTCAAGGCGCCGCTGCCCGAGGGGGCGGGCGAGGCGGCCGAGCAGCGGCGCGCCAAGGCGACCGCGGCGCTGCTCGCGGCGCTGTCGACGCGCGAGGAGGGGCAGCTCGCCGCCGCCATCTCGCTCGCCGAGGCGTCGCTGCACACCGGCGTGCTCGAGGCCGCGGAAGAAGGGAGCGGGCCCGCCAGGCCGTGGGCCACGGACGAACTGCTCGCGGCGCGCTCGGCGCTCGAGGCGGAGCGGCGGTCGGCGGCGCGCGTTCGCGAGGCTGCCGGCGACCAGGCGGCGGAGCAGGCGGAGGCGGAGGCAAGTCTGCAGGACCAGGACGCGCTGCCGTGCCGCATCTCGCCGCTCGGCTCCGACGGCAAGGGGCGGACGTATTGGCTCTTTGGCGCGGACGCGTCGCGGCTGTGGGTGCAGGGCGCCGAGGCGGATGGATGGGGGTGGGCCTTCTACTCGAAGCCAAAGCAGCTCGGCCGGCTGGTCGCGTGGCTCGACGGGTCATCGCCAGGGTCGGCCGAGGCGGGCCTCAAGGCAGCGCTACTCCGCCTCACGCCGCTGCTGCAGCGCTCGATGGCGACCGAGGAGGAGGAGGAGGAGGCGGCGGGCGGTGCCAATGGCGGCGGCGGCGGGGGGGGGGAGGAGGAGGGGGAGGAGGACTGGCTGCTCGTCGGCCATGCGCTGGTTGGGCGCCGCGTCTCGCGCAGCTTCGACAAGGCGGCGGCGGAGGCGGCAGCGAGGGCGGAGGCCAAGGAGGCGGCGAGGGCCTCGGAGGCGGCCGCCAAGGCGGTGCATGTCGCGGAGCGCGCCGCCGCAAGGCCGAAGCGGGCGGCGGCGGAGGTGGCGGCCGCGGCTGTCGTGGCGGCGGCGGCGGACACGGCGAAGGCCCGCGACGGCGGCGGAGGCACCATGCTCGGACGCATCACTCGCTGGCTGCCGCCGGACGGCGAGGACGGCGCGCTGTTCCACGTGCGGCACGACGACGGCGACGAGGAGGACCTGGACGAGGAGGAGGCGGCCGCCGCGGTGGCGGCGTACGACGACACCCCTGCTCACGAGCTGGCGGAGATCTGCGCGCGGCTGGAGGCCAAGCCGCAGATCGCACGCGAGCGGC
>NW_005200853.1:220337-255840 GCF_000372725.1 Emiliania huxleyi CCMP1516 | reverse complement strand
CAGCTCGCGTTACAAAACCTTGATTTTGACCATTGCGCGAAAAAGGTACATCTCGGTGCCTTCCAGAGGCAGCTGCGACCCCGCCGAGTGGACGGTAACGCACAGCAGGTGGCGCGGTGCGTTACCGTCCACTCCGCTGGGTCGCAGCTGCCTCTGCGCGTCCTGGGGATGTACCTTTGTCGCGCGCCGGAGACGACTCGACGCCGCTGAGATCGGAGATCAAGCTCTGACAGGTCGCACGTCGCTCCTTTGACGCCGACGTGACTCACCCGTGCAGATCACATCAGGACACGGTCTCGACGCGCTCGGTACGACGCCTGCGACCCGTCTCGGGTCAGGTGGCACGACGCTCATCGCGCCTGCCAGCGATGCCGTGCAGGTTGCCACGACGAGGTCGAGCACGCTTCTATACGCTCGCCGAGCCTTCCTTTCCATCCCATTAGGCAGCCTGGGAACGGTGGCGGTCAGAGGCAAAGACTACGAGGGGTGGTGGAACCACATGTCACGGCTACTGCCGGCTCGACCCCACGATAGCCTCCGAAGGCTGACTTTGAGGCACCATCATCGGACGATGTCGACGAGTTGGGTCGCTCTCGCGGTAGCCAGATGACCTCCCATGCTAGTACCATCGGCTAGGGCCGCAGGAAGCGCGGGGGAGGGCGCTGGGAGCAACACGGAGCTCCGTTGGACGTTTTCAAGATTAGCGTGTCAGAGTGAAATGGAACTAGCCACAATACAAGCTGCCAAAGGATGAGTTGAGTTACTCATTGTAATCTTGAATAGGCTTGGGCTGAGCCTGACCTCGGAGTGTGAACGCTGAGATGTCAACCGTTGACATGAACGAAGTATTTGTTTCTTTTTATTATGCGGTCAAGGATGAGGACCTCGGGTTGGGCCTATTTTCCTGGCCAGTCTACAAGGCGGTCCTCCTGTTGTACCGCCCGCTGGTCTCCCAGCCGGCGGTTGTGGCTGCTGTCGAGGGAGGTCGGGCAACCGACATCACAGACCTGCGCATCGGGCGCACTTGCCCCACCCTTCCTCGCTGGAGGGAGGTCTGTCAGTCAGAGGTACAGACCCCGATCCTAGCCACCTCGATCTGGCCTGCCATTCGCGCACGCTTGGAGACGCACGACAATCGGAGCAACTGGAACATTGACCTTTTTTGGTCCCTTCTTGCGATGCTTAGACGCCGCTGTGTCGCCGGGGCGCGGGATCTGCTTGTCGTCGACGCTGCTCCGGTGACACACGTCGATATGGGCACGTTGTGGAGGCGGTCGGGAAAGACTTGCGGCAGGGTAAGTGGTGCGGTGAGCAGGCACAACACGCTTCCAATGTCCCCTGAGCTCCGGCAGCTGTCGAGACACATTGTGATGCGGACTCCGCGAGGCGCTGCCGGGAACTTTCCGATCTCGCGCTGCCCGAATGCAGTCGACAGCGCGTGGAAGAATGCCTCGCTGCTATTGCCCAACCTGTTTCTAGAATTGGGTGGTCGATTTCGTGACTCTACGAACCGGAGGGCCCCCGCAAGGGCCGGATGCGGGGTAGAGTAGGTATAGGTAGAGCCAGAGATCGAGTAGTAACGGAGGCGTTCTGAGTAGACTAGCGCGCAGCAGCGCCATAGAAGGTATTGCCTTCTCAATACTGTTGAAGGATAGTAGTATGGCAGTGGGGTCGGAGGGCGGCCGGGTCGACCCGGAGCGGCCCCGCGCGGGGAGGTGGGTGGAGGGCGGGCGCCACGCCATCGGGCAGGCGCGGGGACGCGACTTCGGATCTCTTAAGAAACTCTCTAGGAATTCTGAATTCCTACTGCTGCTGTCTAGACGGACCTCTATTAGAATAAATGTCGATACCGTTATGGTATATTAGAATTTCATAAACTCCCTCGCACGACACTAGGCACGGTATATTAGAATGTGAATACCGATACCGCTTCCCCATGAGCGCCCATACAACCCATGACCACCCACGAGCGCCGATACCGAACCCGCATGCTCATTCATCTCACTCTATTCGTGTACTCGTGCCCGCGGAGGCTGAGGGGAGATTGAGAGGAAGGGCGATGTCGGACGCTACGTCCATCGCCTGCAACAACGCCTCCGTTGGCTGTCTCCTTTCTACAGAGGGCAATCAGAAGGCAAACCCCGGAAAGTGCGGCAAAAATAAGCGCCTGCACGTGTAGCTAGGCGCGCATCTTAGCCAAGGCTCGCGCCTACACGTGTAGGTGCTTGTGTCAGATACGCGCCCACACGTGCAGGTGCGAGCCCTAGCTAACATGAGCGCCTCCACGTGCAGATGCGCATTTGGCGAGCTCGAATATAAGCGTCTACTCGTGCAGGCGCTCGTTTTAGCTAAGATACGCGCCTACACACGTGTGGGGCCGCGTACATTGGCTTGAGGTGATATACGCACTTGGTGTGTGATCGATACATTTTTCAACACCTTAGGTCTCAGGAGAGCTGGAGAGGGCCGCAGAGGTTGTATTCGAGTGGAAGGCTGAGTGAGGTAGGTGGGAGGTCAGGTAGGGGTCTGGGCGGCCTACACGTGTGCAGTCCTTTTTGGGTTGAGCTCAGTGCATGACTTGCCCGGGAGGGGGTGGGGGGGGGGTCGAGGAGACAATATGGTTATACGCGCGGCCACACGTGTAGGCGCGTATCTTAGCTAAAACGAGCGCCTGCACGAGTAGACGCTTATATTCGAGCTCGCCAAATGCGCATCTGCACGTGGAGGCGCTCATGTTAGCTAGGGCTCGCACCTGCACGTGTGGGCGCGTATCTGACACAAGCACCTCACGTGTAGGCGCGAGCCTTGGCTAAGATGCGCGCCTACACCTGCAGGCGCTTATTTTTGCCGCACTTTGCGTGGTTTGCCCTTTCAGACCGGCTCCTCCACCCAGGCACTGCCGCTTTCATCTTTGCGAGCACTCGGGCTTCGGGCACGTGTGCATGCCAAGCGGCTGGGGTTGCGGTCTTCGGCGGCGTAATGGCGCACTGGCATTCGCCAGCCACCGCAAGCGCCGGAGAAGCTGCCGGGCATACCGCGTTGACTCTCCAGCCCAACCGCTGGTTGCCGATGAATACGTCGAGACGGTACCAGTCGGCGCAAAAAGAAAAGTGCGACACGCAATGCAATCGAGTCCAACGGCTGCAGATCCTGATTGAATGTGCGAGCGATGTTCAGAACGCAGCAGCCGGTCTAGCAGGTCTGACGTATTTTGGGTGTGCTTTTGGTCGACCTCCCTCACTTGTGCCTCGTCGACGCACTCAAAGGGTGTTCCGACCTTGGCGGAGAGCCGCTCCAGAATCATCTCCGACCTACGGGCGCCAACTGGCTGGGCACGCACACAGGCACAGTGGTCTAAGTTCGACGATACCGCCGAGCTTCTTTCCTGTCTTCTGGTCCAGGTCGTATCTTGATTCGAGCACCAGCCCCAGCTCTTCGTACTTCTGCTGCCACCCTGTGCCCTTCTGCAGAATCTGCTTGGCCTGTGACAGGAGCTTGTCGACCGACCAGCCACCGGACAACCACCTGCGCTGGTCGAGGACCACGACGCCCCGATTGCCACCGTCTGTCGCCGGCTTCAGCACTGCCCCCGTTCCCCTGGGAATGCCGGCTCGCTCCACAGCGTCGATGAAGCCATTGGTGGAGAAATTCCCCTTCAGCGACCCATAGAAGGGGGATACGAACGGCACCCCAGCTTCACCAGCACGTGCTTCACCAGCAGCTTGTTCTCCAAGAACCCAAAGGTTTCGTGCTCGCGGTAGAGCTCGTACTGCAGATTCAGGCGATCGGAGGTGTGGCACGCGTGCTCATTCTCCTCTACCGTCACCGCTGCGGCCGTCTCGACACTCGTCCATTGATCAACGAACGCGAAGGCGCGGTCGAAGCCGCAATCGGCAAGGCCTCGCGTGAGTGCGAAGGCCTCGTTGAGCGGGAAACTGCCCGTTTGCTGCATCGCGAGCCACGCGCCCATGGGCGTGATTGACGACGACGTGGCGAGAGGCATGGGATTCGCGATCGGCAGGCTGGCGCCAGTGAACCCCGCACGTGGCGTTGCAGCAGACCTGGCGGCTTGGGTGCACGACGCCGGCCGAGCAGTCGGCGAATCGACGAGAGGAGGCCGTGTGCTCCACGGGCCTGATGGTGAGGTTGAGACGGTGGGAAAACATGCGTTGGGGCCGCCTCACTGTCACGGGAAGGGAGTAGGCGTCCGGGTTGACGGGCAGCTGGCCTTCCACTCGCGCTCACAGCGACCACGGCACAGATCATGCGTGATGCGCTAGGCGCAGCTGGAGCGAGTGCGCGCACGAGCGGCGGCGCGATCGTGCCAGTGCCCGCTTCGACGAGGCCCTGCACGACGTGCGCGCGCCCGACCGATCTGAATGCAAGCTACGAGTTTGCTCTCAGCTTGCAGCTCAACAACTATTCGTCGCGACGGCCCATCCCAACCATGGACATTCTCCAGCGATGCCAAAAAGATGACGACCGTCTCCGCGTGATCTTCTTGCTCCACAATCAAACGCTGTATTGGCACCGGACGACTTCACCACAACGGTTGCTCTTTCCGGAGCGGACGCAGCTACTGGTACAGCAGCTCTTCAGTATCAAGCAGCGTGGCTGGAAGCTTCCCGACATGCTGTTCAATTGGTGGTCTGTCGACAATGCACAGACCGCCAACTGCACAGGTCTCCACGGCAGCATCGCGAACCACAGTTCGCGAACCATTCCGTGAACCGAGCGACCCAGAAATTCGAACCAGGCAGCGCGCGGCGAAAGCCGGAACAAATGCGCAAGCACGAGAAGGACTATGAGCCCGGCAAGTAGGTTGGTGGGGGCGATCCGCGGCGGATACGGGAAAAGAAACTTCGGCGCAGGTCAGTCGACACGGGGGACCGCGTCCTCAGCGGGCTGAGTGGACGAGCGCTCGCAGCAGTCGGTCGCAGCAGTCGGTGGCAGAGAGGGGTGGTTCATGCGGCATCGTGCGTTGGTGCCATCCATTGACTCCTCGCGCTCCTCGCCATCGGCCCGCCCGAGATGTTTTCGTCCTTCTCGCCGTCGGCCGAGGCGCACCGCCTGGTCTTCCACCACCGTCTCAACCTCACCGTCAGTCCCGTGAAGCACACGGCCTCCTCTCGTCGATTCGCCGACTGCTCCGCCGGCGTCCAGGACCCAAGCGGCAAGGTCTGCTGCAGCGCTGCGTGCGGGCTGTGCGGCGGACGCGGCTGCTCCGGTCGGCCCGGCGGGCCACAGCAGTGCTGCATGCCCGCTGTTTTGCGCACGGGTCGGGTGTGCGAATCACGGGCGGACGTGGCCTGCATCCTGCGGGGCAGCAGCAACTACACCCGAGGCGACGGCGTTGAGCATGCTAGCCAAACGCGGTCGAGCTCTGCTGAGGTGGCCATTGGCATTGCCATGAAGCTGTGCGCCGCTGGCATTGAGCACGCGACCCTCCAGGTCTGTTGTAATGCATCCTGTGGTCAGTGTGGCAGGCACGGTTGCGCTTCTGCTCCGGGCGGGCCGCGCCAATGCTGCATGCCGGCCATCCTGCGTGATGGGAAGAGGTGCTTGTCGAGCAGAGATGTGGGCTGCGTCATGCGGCGCATCGACACGCCCACGAAGAGCCAGTTGGCCAAGGCCGTCATGCTGCGTAGCTCGACGCGCGCTCTGCCCGACACGGAATCGGACGCGCGCCGGGTACGGGAGAGCACGGAGCAAGCTGTATGCGCGCTATCGCGGCAGCAGAGCCGAGTGCAGTGCTCTGCGGACGGGCCGGATCGGAACTTTGGCTGCGTCGGCAGGGCGGGCAACTTCTCCGTCTGGACGGCGAGAGGCTGTCGTGGCATCTTCAGGTGCGGCAACAGTGAGCGAGCGGTTCGCTGTGGCTCATCCGCAGACTCGGTGGCGCAATGCCCCTGCCCGAGCTATGACGGTCAGCCGATGGCATGCGTCAACGACTGGAAGGTTGGGTCCGCGCGGCAGGTGCGCAGAGTGACCGTCGACGAGGTCGCAGTCATCTTGCTCACTGTCCTGTCCAACGTTAGCGCCCGGCGTCAACGAGCCGTCCGACAGACGTGGGGCCGGGCGCTGAATGGCGAGCTCTATGTGGCGTCCGAGCAGGAGATGCGAGCGAGCTTGGCCGGCCTCTCGCGCTACATACTGTCTCCCAAACGTCCCGCGCACACCCGGGACTATTACATCGCCGCACGCAGTCAATTCATGGTGCTGCAGCGGGCGCACATGGACGGAGCGTTTGCGGCGAAGCGGTGGGTCGTGTTGGCTGACGACGATGTCTTCATCAACGTGGCACACCTGCTGCGATACCTCGAGCGCTATGATGCGGACACGCCGCTTCTCATTGGCCACTGCCTCGGCCAGTTCCCCTGCTTTTGGGGCTTCACGATGGTCCTCTCTCGAGCGGCATTCCGGCCGCTCTCGGCTGATCTGGCGGAAGGGCGGCTAAAGCTGCCGAACCGCAACGACTGCGAACTGCTGGCGTGGGCGCAGCAGCGCAATATCACCACCGTGCATTCGAACCTCTTCTGGGGCGACAGGGAGCCGGAGTCGCGCAAGGTGCTAGACCAGGTCAGGAAGACGTTCGACCTCGACTTTGTCAACAAGGCGCGAGCCCCTGTGCGCGGCCCGTGAACGAGGCCCCCTTCCCACACTCTCGCCCTCGGTTGCTGACTGTAGGTGCTCGCCCCCAGCGTCACGGGCATGCTGGCAGTTCATGGTGCGTGCAGCGGCAAGCTGCAGAGCGTAATCGAGGCTGGAGTCGATGTGAGCTTGCATCCTCTCTCCCTCGAGCCGTTGCGGGCACGTTTGTACTCACTTCTTGTAGGCGGGATGGAACGTGAGCCGGCCCGCGGCGGAGGACTGTTCGCCGATGTACGAGATGCAGCGAATCGTGAGCCAGTATCAGTGATGGACACGGGCCGCGTCCTCAGCGCCTGCCGGGGGAGTTGGCGTCGCTGCCGCCGGCGCCGGTCGGTGGCTCGGCGGCGGAGGCAAGACAGACATGCGGGCGCTGATGACTGCGCGAGACGGTGGGAGCCGCGACGGCGCGAAGGAGAGGGCGGAGACGAGGGCGGCCAGCATCATGTGTACACGCCGAAGCTTCGACTGGCCGGGAGAGCAGGCGAGATCTGATATCATCAAGAAGAAGAAATGGACGCGGCGCGGCGATATCGCGGCGGGAGCCCACCACCTCAGCATCACACCATAGTCGCGCAAGTCGCGTCGCCGCGCGCCAAACGCGCAACGGTTAGAGGTAGGAGCCGCTCGAGGGAGGAGAGAGGCTGACCGTGAAGGCAGAATCAAAAGATGAGGCCGTACCCATGTTTCCTCGCGCACCCCGTCTCGTTCGTTCCTTTCCGTGTTTCTCCACAGCACCCTCTCGTTTCCTCTCTAGTTTCCCGCGGAAATAAGCGCTGGTTTGGGCCCAACAAGCAACATCAGCCAAAGCGGCAAAATACCGGCCACCACCACGACCTAACTAATCTCCCCACACCCCACATACCCACCGCAGCACGCACGCACACTGACAAGCCACAAGGCACAAGCAAGGGTGGTGTTTAGAAACACCGGGGTTTGGTCTTGAGGCTTACGCGCGCTCTCCGCGGATGCGGCGGGCCAGCTGGATGTCCTTGGGCATGATGGTGACGCGCTTGGCGTGGATGGCGCACAGGTTGGTGTCCTCGAAGAGGCCGACGAGGTAGGCCTCGGACGCCTCCTGGAGCGCGACGACGGCCGACGACTGGAAGCGCAGGTCGGTCTTGAAGTCCTGCGCGATCTCGCGCACCAGGCGCTGGAAGGGCAGCTTGCGGATCAGGAGCTCCGTCGACTTCTGGTAGCGGCGGATCTCGCGGAGCGCGACGGTGCCCGGGCGGTAGCGGTGCGGCTTCTTGACGCCGCCGGTGGCGGGGGCCGACTTGCGCGCCGCCTTGGTGGCGAGCTGCTTGCGGGGCGCCTTGCCGCCGGTCGACTTGCGTGCTGTCTGCTTGGTGCGTGCCATGGTTGGTTTGAGAGTGGTTGGCTAACGGTGCCGGGTATTTGATCGATTTCGAAGTGCGGGTGAGGGCAAACCCCTGCAGCGGCGCGCCGGCCGCGAGGAGTCTCGAGCCATCGCCGCCCTCTGGACGGCCGCCTTCCTCGCCGCCCTCCCCCTCGGCCCGCCCGGCGCCCTCCCCGCCTCGCCGCCGGCCGCGCGTCGCACGGTCGCGCGCCGAAGGCGCCGGCGCGTGCGGAGCCGCAGGGCTCGCCGACTCCCCGCAATTGCCGAGCCGCGGCACTGCATGAGTGCAGCTTGACGACGGCTTGCCCGGCTATGTGGACGAGCGTGAGGCCAGGTGACGCGCCTCGGCCCACCCTCATCCTACACGGAGCAGTCGCTCACCTCATCCCGCTCTCGCTAAACCGCCTTCCATTTCGCCGGTCTCCCATGTCCACGACTCTGATTCCGGCGCGCAAGCGATCGACCCGGGCGGAGCCCTAAAACATCCGCTCTGCCCGCCGACTGCGGCCGACTTCTTCCGCTGGAGCGGCTCCAGCCCTTTGGCGCCGTCGTGCACGGGCTGCCAAACCTCGCTGGCCACCGGCCGACGGCGCGAGTCCTCGCCTGCCTCGCCGACGCCGCAGCGGAGCACGGCTACCCGGTCTTTCGGAACCGGTCTCTGCCAGGCATGGCGCTGCGTGCGGTGAGCGAGTACTTTGGCGGGCTTGCCGCCGAGCGCACGCCACGCCGCTGCCGCGCACTGCGATTCCTGCGGCTGTCAAACCGGGAGGAGCACGGAGTCGTGCGAGTCGGGCCGCAGTGGCACGCCGACGGAAGCTTCGAGCGGCGGGTCTTCTCGCACGTGCTCTTCCACGCGCAGGCCGTGCCCCGCGTCGGCGGCGGGACCGAGATGTCCCACCTCGCCGCCGCCTTTGACGCCCTGCCCGCAGCGCAGCGGGAGGCGGCGGGCCGCGTGAGACAGCGACCGCGCGCCAATATCTCTCTGTTGAGCCCGGTCACGTCCTTCGGTAGGCGTGGAGCCGGCTGGCGACTGTCAACGCCTACTCCGGCGCCGTCCACCCGCTCGTCCACCTCCACCCTCGCACAGGCCACAGGACGCTCTTTGTCCACCTCAGCCAGACGGGCCGCCGCCCCAGAGAGAGAGAGAAAAGGGGGCGCGAGCGTAGGCGCCGTCGTGCGCTGGCCGACCGCCCCGGCGCTCCCGGCGCCGCCCCTCGAGGCGATGGACCCGGCCGTCGCGCCGAGCGCCGCCTTCGGCCACCGGCTGCTACGCCGCAGGTCGCTGCGCCGGCTCGCGAGGCAGCTGGAGGCGCTGCTCTCGTCGGCAGCGCCCGCACCGCAACTGCCCTCGCTGGACGAGCGCGCGCCTCCTCACGCCTAACCGTGACGAAGAGCAGGCGCCGCACCGCGCGCTCCACACTTACCGCCAGCACGACCTGCTCCTCCGCGACAACCCCGCAGTGTCGCACCGCGGCTTGGGCGCGCGGCGGCGTGTGGCAGGCTTCGGACCACTGGGGTGTGGGCTTCCGCTGGAACGCAACGACGCCCATGCGGACTGAGGCGGCGCGAGGTCCACCACCCACGACCTCTCGAGACCCACACCCTTTCCCGCCCGACCGCCACGCCACGCTGTACTTCTGTCGCCGCCCTGCCGCCACGCCACGCTGCCGCTCCAGCGGAGTGGAGCTCATGTCCCGGATAGCGCGCGCGTGCGCGGCCTCCGCCAGTGTCAGCGGCACCATCGCACACCTCCGCCGCCATCCCCACCGCCACCACCGCCGTCCCGTTTCCTCCTCCATCGCCGCCGCCGCCTCCGGCTTGCGTGCCCGCCACCACCGCCGTGGCCGTCGCCGCCCAGCTCGCCGCCGCCCTCGCCGCCGCCACCCTCGCCGCCGCCCCGTCGCGGCTTTGCGCGCCCCGCGTCGCGGCTCCGCGCGCGCCGGCGCCTTCGGCGCGCGACCGTGCGACGCGCGGCCGGCGGCGAGGCGGGGAGGGCGCCGGGCGGGCCGAGGGGGAGGGCGGCGAGGAAGGCGGCCGTCCAGAGGGCGGCGATGGCTCGAGACTCCTCGCGGCCGGCGCGCCGCTGCAGGTTTTGCCCCTCACCGGCTTTCGAGAGGAGGTTGCATGAGGGAGGCAAAGCACCACCAACCAACCACTCTCAAACCAACCATGGCACGCACCAAGCAGACAGCACGCAAGTCGACCGGCGGCAAGGCGCCCCGCAAGCAGCTCGCCACCAAGGCGGCGCGCAAGTCGGCCCCCGCCACCGGCGGCGTCAAGAAGCCGCACCGCTACCGCCCGGGCACCGTCGCGCTCCGCGAGATCCGCCGCTACCAGAAGTCGACGGAGCTCCTGATCCGCAAGCTGCCCTTCCAGCGCCTGGTGCGCGAGATCGCGCAGGACTTCAAGACCGACCTGCGCTTCCAGTCGTCGGCGGTCGTCGCGCTCCAGGAGGCGTCCGAGGCCTACCTCGTCGGCCTCTTCGAGGACACCAACCTGTGCGCCATCCACGCCAAGCGCGTCACCATCATGCCCAAGGACATCCAGCTCGCCCGCCGCATCCGCGGAGAGCGCGCGTAAGCGGTCCGGCTCGCCGGTCCGGCTCGCGGTCCGGCTCGAGACCATCCCGGTGTTTCTAAACACCACCCTTTCTGTCGCCCCTACTGTCGCGTGCCCAGTGAGCAGTGTCACGTGCCCTGTGGGCTTGGGCGCACCCCACCCCGCTCAACGCAAACACTAGTATGGAGAAACTAGAGGGTGTTTGGTGCTCCATTGGCTGGCAACTCGCTCGAGTTTCCCTGAGTCTTGCGTGGTATGAGAGTTGTGGTCAGTGACAGTGTGGTCTCTGGGGCAAAATCTGAGGCGAAACCGAGTTTTCGAATCGGCAAAATACTGCGGTGGGGTGTGGGGTGTGGGGAGATTAGTTAGGTCGTGGTGGTGGCTGGCGGTATTTTGCCGCTTTGGCTGATGTTGCTTGTTGGGCCAAACCAGCAAGCGCTTATTTCCGCGGAGATTCCTCGGGAAACTAGAGAGGAAACGTGAAACGAGAGGGGGCTCTGTGGAGAAAGAAGGAAAGGAACGAACGAGACGGGGTGCGCGAGGAAACATGGATACGGCCTCATCTTTTCTGGATTCTGCCTTCACGTTCAGCCTCTCAGGCTCTCTCCTCCCTCGAGCGGCTCCTCCGGCCAGCCCCGGGCGTTGACCGAGATTCGCCGAGGTCGCAGGCGGCGTTGTACTCGCTCCGCCAGCAACGCGGCCCGACAGCGGCGGCGGCACCCGAGGTCTCGACCTCCAGCTGTGAGTGCGAGCAGCGACTCTTTCACGCGCCTCGCTGGGACGGATAGGCGGGCCGCAACGCGCCGCAGCTCGGCGTCTTTGGAAGCAATCCCGGCGGGCGGCGCCGCGGGCGGTATGACTAGCGCCTCCGCCGCCGCCGATCCTCTCGTTTCTCCCTTTCTGCGACTGTTCCGCGATGTCTGCCCCGCGACCCATAGCGGCGGTGGGCTCTCTACTGGCGGCTCCCTGTTGATTCGGCCCTGGCCTCTGATGCGGCGGCCGTTGCGTGACCCCCCGGGCGCACATAGCATCCGCGCACCCCCACCGTTGGGCGCATGCGTTCTTCATCTCTCGGCTCCCTCCCCGTTCTTGCTTGAGTCGCAGTCTCTCTCCGGCCTTCGTTCGTCCGGTGATCCTTATCGTTTTTGCGTCTCCGTTCCCCCGCCGGCTCTCGGTCCTCGTTCCCCGCTGTATCCCCACGGAGCCCGGTCAGCGGTCTCCTACTGGCTACTCCTTCCCCCTTACATAGAAACATTCTCTAGTAGGACGGGAACGAGATGATAGTAGGGAGTAAGAAGAAAGCAAAGAGGAGCCCTGCGCACGCACGACTCCGCAGGAGAAAGCCCCTCCCCAGACAAAACACCAGGGAGAGGGGTGGGTGGGTCACAGAAAACTGCGGCCGCCAGCGACAGAGCGTCTCGCTGGCGGACGGCGAGAGGAACACAAAGGGACGTACGGACGTCCATCCACTGGGATGAGAATACTGGAGATCTGAGGTCGAATCTGCCGATTCCACAGCCGCCCACAGGAGCGCCGCCTCAACACGGGGTCTCGGCTCTACCGAGCCATGCTAAGAAGAGGGCTGAGGGGCGCGGCCCGATGTTCGTTATTGCGCAAGCGCAAGCGCTGATACGAGACCACTTCGACATTTCTCAGCAATTTCGGCGCCAGAGTACAGCATTCCATGAATGTAAATGCGCGGCAGAGTGTCGGCGCTTGTCGAAAGAGCGCGCTCCAGGGTCGAGCCTTGCCCAACCTCGATCGACACGTAGGGAATGCCCAACGCCTCGAAGCACTCGCGGGCCGCGTCGCCGGACGGGCACTCGCTGCGGGCAAAGACTACTACCGAGTTCTGCTCCACCTTCTCCAGCACCGCCGCACGCAGCTTCTCTGCGCGTCCGGCAGCAACAATTGTAGGCCCCTCGATGGGCGCGTGCTCAGGAGCATCAATGCGCAGCGCACATGGGAGCAGCCAGAGTGACATTCGTACCCAGCTACCCGCGGAGCTGGCGGGGGCGCGAAGCTAAAAACGGCGGGCCGCGGCGCGCGCCTGGGCAGTGACAGACTGGCGTACGCGTGGCGCCGGCAGTCAAAATGCGTGGCGTGGCGCGTCACACAATGCGCGGTGTGTCGAATCACACAATGTGCGGCGTGTGCATCGTCGTGCTGCTCGCCCTGAGTGCCAGTGCCCAGGACTCGGCGACCTGGACGATGCGGCTCGGCAGGCGGCAACGCGACGTGTGTCAGGAGTCCACCGGGCTGATGCGTCTCCTCTCAGTCATGTGGGGCTGGGTGAGTGGCTCAGAGGGCGGGCCGTGCGAGGTGCGCGAGGCGGTGTGCGATGACAGCCTGGTAACCGGCCTGTCTGTGCGCAACTCGGCGACGAGGCTCAAGGGCTCTAGTCTCATCCGTTCCAGCCGCTGCTGGTGCCTCGTCGAGGTGCCTCGACGCCGCTGAATCAGCTACATGGCCGGCGCAGCAAACCTCGCCGCCGCTGTCGCGTCCGGTGCGGACGTCACCACGGTCGAGCGGCTGCTGGCGGGCAATGCCGACATCTCTGCAGTGGCGGGTGAGAGGCGTGAGACAGCATTGCACTTTGCAGCACGGCGCGAGCCCAACCTCACCTCCATCCTCCTCTCCGCTGGTGCGTCGCTCGACTCTACCTGCACCGAGGGCTTCACGCCGCTTCACGCCGCAGCGCATGCCGGCGCCGCGCAGTGCCTGAGCATCCTCCTCGCTGCTCCCGGCGTAGAGGCTTGCGCACGGACGAGCCGCGGCGACTCCGCTCTGCATCTGGCCGCCATCTCAGGCAGCGGGGCGGCCGCGGCCCTCCTGCTCGATGCGGCGCCGGCGCTGCTCGACGATCGCAACACTGCGGGCTGGACCGCCCTAATGCTCGCCGCGGGATGCGCCCCGATCGGCTCTGATGCCGTGTGCACCCTCCTCGACAGCGGCGCGCGAGACGCCCCGCCCCGCCCTCCAGTCGACTCGCGATGGGTATGCAGTTGTGAATGTCTGAGTATCGATTCGCTGCTCGCAGGTGCGCGAGACGCCCCGCCCCGCCCTCCCGTCGACTCGAACGCGATGCTGCTCGCTGCCAGTCGAGGCCATGCCGCCGCACTGCGGGCGCTGTTGCAGAGGCTGGTGGGCGGTGGCGCTGCCGCCGCCGCAAGCGCCACGCAGGCCGCCACAAGCGCGGGCGACACTCCTCTGCTGCTCGCCGCGCGAAGCGGTTGCGCCGGCAGCGTGCGTCTGCTGCTCCGCGCACATGCCGACGTGGCGGCTCGCAACGTGCACAGGCGCTCGGGCCGCGAGAGAGTCGCTACCGAATGAGCCGTTCCGGTGCCGAAGAGTGACGGGTTCCTCCTCAGGCTCGGCCCGCTGGACATGGCGGTGGAAGGCGCGTGCGAGCAGCAGGAAGATTGCGTGGGAAGGCACGAGCAAGTCCTGCGGATTCTGTTGGCAGCGGGCGCGGCGCCGGAGGAGGGCGTGCCGGCGCTGGACCGCCTCGCTGCCGCGCCCGCGCCGCTCTGCCGCCTGGTCTCGCTCGCCGCCACGCTGCGCAGGGCTGGTTTCGACACTGCCGCCGCCGCTCGCTCCGCCGATGTGCAGCGCCGTCCTGCCCTCGCCGCCGCGCTTCGCGCCCGGCGGCCGCCGCCGCTGCTGCTCGCACTGCGGTGTCCCATCGACGAGGCGCCTCCCTCGGCCATCACGGTGGAGGAGGGCCGCCCCCCTCTCCCCGCCGCGCACCTCGAGGGCCTTTCTCCGCGGGCCGGCGCTGGCGCGATCGCCAGATTTGCCGAGACCCGCCGCCTGAGTGGCTGTGAGTAGGCCCTCTCCTCGGGCCGGCGCTGGCGAGGGCGCGGAGGGGCGCGGGGCTGGCGGCGGACGACGCGTACCGCGCGCAGCTGGAGGAGATCGCCGCTGCAGACGCCGTCGCGCTGGCGGGCGGCGCGCTGCGCAAGGCGCGGCGCTTTGTCCTCCTTACGTCTTGGGCCGCCGCCGGCGCGGCACTTCGTCCAAGCAGCGCAGAGGCGGGCGACGCGGTGAGAGGGGACGGCCGTCGAGCGCTCCCGGCAGGTGGCGTGTCAACCCCTCACTCCCGCGCTTTCGTTCTTCACAGGCGAGGCTGGCCTTCGAGCGCAACGCCCGCGCGGTCCGCGCCCCGCTCGAACCAAGCGCAGAAAGTTGCGGCGGGGCTGCGGCGGGCGGCGGGGCGGCGGCGGGCGGCGGGGCTGCGGCGGGCGGCGGGGCCGTGGCGGGGGCGGCGGGGAGGCTGCGGCAGGCGGGGAGGGTGGAGGTGGGCGGGGCGGCGGGCACGGGTCGTGCCTCCGCCATCACCACTGAGCCGTGCCACTCCTCAACCAGGTGGGCGGCGTGGCGGAGGTGGTGGTGATGGAGCCACAGCCAGGCTGCTCGCAAGTGCACGAGCGCCACCTCGAGATGCTCTCTCAGCTCGGCGTCTGCGTCGAGGAGGAGGCGCGGGCGGCGGCGGAGAGGCCGTGGGCCGTCTACGCGGAGGATCTGGGCGAGGGGGGCGATTGTGGCGGCGGCGGCGGCGACTGCGGCGGCGGCGACGGCGCAGCGGTGGCGCAGTGCTACTCCCTCGACGCGCCACTCGTGCTGAACCACGTAGTGGAGGCTGCGGCCACCGGTCTGAGTGCAGCCTCGGCGGCGGACGAGGTCGAGGAGATGAGTAAGTGATTTTTGGAGCATTTGCAAAGTACATCGCGATTTTTTTCGAGGTCAGACCCATTCATGCCTGCACCCTGGTACCACTGTGGCACGTCCGTCCGACGTCGGGTAACCGTCGCGGCATCGCCCTCGCGACTCAAGGTGCGCACAGCGTGACCGCCGTGAGCTGCCCTCCCGACCCATGTAAAAAAAATCGCCATCTCCCCTCCCGGTGAGCCGGGAGAGCGCTCCCTGCACCTCCCTGCACCCGTCTCCCCGCCACGAAAGCTCTGCCGAGAGCGCCGTTCCCATGGGCGGCGTTCCCGAAACATTCGTAGGCGCAGCGCGGCATTGCCAATGCTCCATGGACGCGGTGCAGGCGGCCCCAAGCCGAAGGGGTGGATACGTGCCGCCAAGAACGCCTTCCTAACCCACTTTGGTGTGCGCACGGGCGGTGCTCCAGTGGACGCCGCTGCCGACGGCGCCGCCGACCCGCCCGCTGCCGACCCTCCCACCGAGGAGGTCGGCGGAGCTGCGGACCCGTCCGCAGCCCGAGGCTGCCGCGGCGGCGGCAGAGGCTGACGTCCCGATGGAGCAAGCGCTGAGCGATGCCGAGCATTCATCAGATCACGAGCAGGAGGAGCAGGCGCTACGACCCGCGGTGGCTCATCGCGCAGGCCCCAGCCGGGCGGCGACCGGTCGGAAGAGCTGCAGCTGCGGCTCGGCTTTCGAGCACGACGCTCGGTGACGCGGGGCGCTCTCGGCGGCCACATGGAGGAGCGTGCGGGCCACATGGAGGACACCCCGTGCGACGAGTCTGAGGACGAGGACGAGGACGAGGACGGCGAGGCGCCCGCACCCGCACCCGCACCCGCACCCGCACCCGCACCTGCACCTGCACCCGCGCAGCGTGCAGGGAAGCGTAAGGCTGCACCGCCTCGAGCACCGCCGACGCGCCCGCCAGACAGCAGTGATGACGATGGCCCATCATTGCATGCGCCAGCACCGGCGCGGGCAGGGCGGGGGGCCAAGCCGGCAGCCAAGGGGTCCGCACAGCGCAAGCCAGCAGCCAAGCCAGCGGCCATGTCGAAGCGTCAGCGACGGAAGTGATCTGTACACACTGCATGAGTATGAATCGTGTGTGTGTGTGTGTGTGTGTGTGTGTACTATTGTACGAGATTTGTATACATGTTTGGGGGTTCTTGGGCAGCAGCTCACAGCCTATTTTTGGTCGGTTTTTGGCGCTAAAAATGCAAAATTTTCTTCGCGGGGCTCTGCCCCGCACCCCGCTGGGGCTGCCAGCCCCAGACCCCAGGCTGGGGCTCCGCCCCAGACCCCGAGTTAGGCGCTGTCGGCGGCCAGAGGCCGAGTTACGTCTACAGGCAAAAGTCGCTCGCTGCCGTCTGAGCTCGAAAAAAATCGCGAGGTACATGCTCGGACTACTCAGTACTCTCCGTTTCCGTCACGCTTCCGACACATGTGACAAGGTGGCACTTGGGATCCGCGGGGCGATGGGACGCGCAGCGGCCTAGGCCTCCTCCTTGTTCGTCTCCGTCGGCGCCTCGACCGTGGTCGCCTTCTTGGCCTCCAGCTCCGACTTGCCAACCTCCATCCCCTTGTTGAACTCCTCCGGCACCTGCTTGAGCTCGGCCGAGACCTTGCCCACGTCCTTGGCGAGCTTCTTGACCTGGTCCGGGCCAAGCACCAGCAGCGCTACGCCCGCTATTATCGCCAGCTCCGGCGCCCCCATCCCAAACAGGCCCATCGCCGGCGCCGGCGCACGCCGAGCAGTGGCGCGGGCCGCAGGCTGCGCGGGGGCGAAGAGCGACGAGGCAGCGGCGGGACGAGCGGCAGCGCCGGAGAGCACGACCGGCCGCGTCGGCAAGCGCAGGCCGGAAGCGACGGCCACGAACAGCGCGAGCAGCAGTCTGAGCGCCCTGCTCATCGTGAGCTCGACGGAGATGAGAAGAAATCGTCGGCGGCTATTTCCTGCCGACTCCCTTGGGCTGTCCGTTTTCTTTCTTTCTTTTACTCGTGGTAGCGACGTAGAGGCGCGCTCCATAGTCCTCCAGTGCGCCGCGTTGCCGCACACGTACGTGCCGCCGTTGAGCGCGCCGAGCTCGCTGATGCGCTCACTCACGCATCACACGTCACACAACCTCAAGGTCACCTGTCAAACTCCCCTTTAAACGCGCTCGGCCCTGCCAAACACAGACGAGAGAGAGAGAGAGAGAGGGCGAAACAGCCGCCAACATCAAAGAGGGAGAGGAAAGTACCGCGCCGTCCCCATCGGCGACACCGCCTCCCATACCTCCAACGCCGGGTCGTAACGCTCCACCAGGCAGTCGATATCTCCATCCTCATCGTTCTCCCCGCCCACAGCGTACAGCTTGCCGTCCAGCACCGCCACAGAGAGGCGACTTCGAGCCGCCGCCATCGGCGCCACCGCCTCCCACACATTCATCGCAGGGTCGTACCGCTCGACTGAGCTGAGATTCTCCCCGCCCACAGCGTACAGCTTGCCGTCGAGCGCCGCCACGGCGTGAGAATACCGCGCCGTCGCCATCGGCGCCACCGCCTCCCACGCGTTTGTAGCAGGGTCGTACCGCTCGACCGAGGTGAGGTCGCCGCCGTTGGGGTTGTCGTCGCAGCCTCCCACCGCATACAGCTTGCCGTCGAGCACCGTCACAGCGAGCCCGTCCCGCTCCTCCCCCATCGGCGCCACCGCCTCCCACGCATCCAGCGCCGGATCGTACCGCTCCACCGAGCTGAGGATGCTTGCGTCGTCGTTGTAGCCTCCCACAGCGTACAGCTTGTCCTCGAGCACCGCCGCGGCGGGAGCAAACCGCGCCGTCCCCATCGGAGCCACCGCCTCCCACGACTTCGCGGCCAAGTCGTACCGCTCCACCAGGTTGGATGTTGCGACGAAGTTGTCGGCCACACTCACGCCGCCCGCCGCGTACAGCTTGCCGTCGAGCACCGCCGTGCGGACATACCTTCGTTCCATTGGCATCGGCGCAACAGCCTCCTCCTCCCACTCATTCGTTGACGGGTCGTACCGCTCCAGCGAGCTGATGACGCGTCCAGCTCTGCCTTGGCCGCCTCACGAGCATGCGTGGCCGCTCGCGCTTCTTCAGCGTCTCCTTCCAGCCGCGGCGCCACGCGCGGCACGTCCCCTTGACGGCGTGCTCCTTGGTCGGCAGCTGGGCGAGGATGTGCGGGGCGAGGTCCGGCGAGAGGAGGACCTCGGAGAGCACCCACTCGGGCTGCTCCACGAGCCGAGCGGCGTGCTCCTCCGCCACGCGCAGCGCGGCGTCGCTCCAGAGAGGCGCCTGCTCGTCGATGAAGGCGACGAGCTGCTCTGGTGAGAGGCCAGACAGGCGGGCGCCGATGCGGTGGGCGGCCATCGATGTGAAGCTGGGGGATGTGAGCTGTGGGGGAGCAAAACTAGGCGCCTGCGTTTCTTTTCACAGTCGTTCTTCACACGGATATCGCGGAGCAGATTGTGAATGAGCTTGCCAGCGGCGAGGGCGGTCGAGTGCACGGAGCTAAGTGCCTCGCCGTCCTCGCGGGAGTCGCTTAGGCGGCTCCAGTGGTGTACCTGTGTTAGTGCCAGTGCGCGCCAGTCCGGTGCCCAGTGTTGTGCGAGGGAGTTTTGTTGTAAAATTCTTTTCACAGCCTTATTGAGAAGAAAATACCTCCTATGGCGCTGTGCGCTGGTCCCGCTTCCGCTTTCGGCGTCCTCGTGCGCCGTGCTCCGCCCCGCGCCGCTCGTCGCCAACACGAAGTGCTGCGATCGGGGGTGGCCCATTTCTTTTTTCTTTTCTTTTTTTGGGTCCTGTGGGCACCCTACGATCGGCCGCCGCCGCCTTCGCGCACGCGGCGCGACGCGCTGCAAATTGCGCTCCGGGCCTGGACCGTGGGCGCCGGTGCGGCCATCGCAGGCCTCGAGCCTCGTGCTACACAACACACACACCGACGACTACCTGACCCCCGTACTTCAGCAAAAGCACTTGGAGCACTTGGAGTGCAGTCAGTAACCTCACATCCAGGGCCGGGGAGCTGAGAAGCGCACCCAGCGGGCCGGATGATCGGGATCGGGCTACGGGCTAGAGAGCCCTGACGCCTGGGCGATTTTTTCTCCTCCTCTCCAGCTCGCTCGTGCCACCGATCGTGTGGGCAGCGTGTGGGTGTGGCATTGCTCCGGGCTCCAACACCGCCAGATGCGCCCGACTTTCATCGTCCTCGCGGCGCTACTGCAGCTCGCGCGGCCGCTCTCCTTCTCGGCCGGCCCGCGGCTCTCGCGCCGGCACCAGCAGCCAGGCATCCGCGTGGTGGCGATGGCGTCTGGGAGCGGCAGCGCGGCGAGGCGGCGGCGCGGGTCCGGAAGCCGCGAGGCGCGGAGGAAGGCGATCCAGCGCAACCTCGACGCGCCGCCCGAGCCCAAGCTCCCAGACGGTCCGCCCGAGGACGACCCGGCGACGCCGCTCGCGCTTGCGGCGGTGCGTGCCGGCGACGACAAGAAGGCGCAGGGGATATCCGCGCTGCGGGTGGGGCACCTGACGTCGGCGACGAGCTACTTTGTGACGATGCAGGGCAGCAGCCGAGCCCAGATCGACGCCATCGTTAAGAGCGTCGAGTCCGAGATGAGCGAGCGGTTTGGCCGCGTCGGCAGCCGGCAGGGCAAGGCCGGCAGCGGGTGGGTCTGCCTCGACTTTGACGAGGTCGTGGTGCACGTGTTTGCGCAGGCGGAGCGCGACTACTACGCGGTCGAGTCCTTCTGGGCGGGCGGTCAGCCTCTCGACCTCGCGGGCGTCGTGTCGCCAGAGGCACAAGACACTTCCGAGACTCTTCCACTCTTTCCACATTCCGAGACCCTTCCGCGACACGTCCGAGACCTTTCCCCGTGTCGTCAGGCGCCGGAGCCCGCAGCGCCCGCCGCCGACTGGTCGCTGGAGGACGACGACGACGACTGGTCACTGGCGGGCTGGGCCGCCGGCGAGGAGGACGGCTGGGCAGCGGGCGAGGAGGCGCCAGCCGGCGGCGGCGGTGTCGGCGGTGTCGGTGGCGACTCGGCGGTCGGAGGCTGGTCGCTGGGGAGCGAGGAAGACTGGTCGCTCGGAGAGGACGACTGGTCTGCGCCCGCCGCGCCAGAGGGTGGTGCGGGCGGTGTGGCGGAGGACGCCGCGCCCTCGCCCGCCGCCGCGACGACCGAGGAGGCGATGGAGGAGGCGGAGGAGGAGGCGGAGGAGGAGGCGGAGGAGGAGGCGGAGGATTGGGCTCTGGGCGACGATGCGCTGCGCGCGCTCGTTGATGGCGCGCTCGACGCGGGCGAGGGCGAGGAGGAGGATGAGCCGGAGTGAGCGGGCGCAGGGGGCGATGCGGCAAGGTATCGGCCCTGCGTGACCGTTACGTCCCGAAACGCTCAACGAACACAAAGGCCATCGGCCTCGCGTGTGTGCGTGTGTGTCGTGTGTGTGCTCGCTCTGGGACATACTTATTACATATTGCAAGAAGAGATGTCCCTTCCTTTGTCACACTGTGCCCTGTGGGGGGGTCGCTGCGCGCTCGGAGGCGCTGGCGCCCCCCCCCCCCCCCCACGGCCACGAGCCACACGTCCGAGACTCGCACACTCGGAGCACGGAGGCGATACGGTAACCGCATCGGAAAAAGCGTGCAGGAGGGAGCGCGGGGAGCCGGGACCCCAGCGAGAGGGCTTCGGGCGTGTGCGACACACTTACGACTGCAGCTGGCGCGCCGCACGCGCCAGCTTCTCCCTCGCCTTCACATAGATCATAGTCCGCGAACGACGAGGGCTTCGGGGAGAGCTCGGCGAGGTAGTCCTTGATGACGCAGCACTCGCTGTCATTCTCGACGCAGCCGCCCACACCGACATCCTCGGGGTCGCACTCGGCCGAGTCAAGGAACACCTCTCGAGCCACTGCTTTGCGAGGGCCTCGGTCTCGACGTACACGAGGAGGGGGAGGAAGTGCACTCCCACCTGCAGCAACGTGCCGCCTGCTCAGACCTATGAGAGCTGCGCTGTGCGCTAGATTTTCACCACGCCTCGAAGGCCTTCTAAAGGGCGGACCGGCTGCCAGCTGAGGGAGGGTGTAGAGGATGTAGAGTGTAGAGCGCTGTAGAGCTGTAGAGATGTAGAGCGCTGTAGAGCTGTAGAACTCTACATCCGCCGCGTGACGAACTGCGTGCGTTGTAGAGCGATGTAGAGCGCGATTTTGCTGTAGAGTTTGTTGTAGAGGCTCTACAGCCAAACCGCCGGGAAGGCAGTGGCTTAAAGAGGTCGAGCCGCGCTAATGGGGTGTCTCCCAGCTTACTGGAGCTCTGATGGACGGCCCTGACTACACAGAGAGTCACTCTGACGGCACACAACACCCTATAACTGCGTCATGACCAGCCTGCCATACGTCGCCGGTGCCGCATTCGTCGCTGTGCTTCTTTAGCAGGCGGTGGACTGTCGGCTGCGAGGACGGTCGCATTTGCACGAGGCGAGGCGAGCATTCAGGCGCATTGCATGCGCCATGACTCGCGCCAGCGCGTGCGGGAGCTCCTGGCCTGAGCGTTGAGTCCAAGCGAGTTGCGCTGGCCACTATCGGCTATCGCTACGCCGAGCCGAGCTGACGCGCCGAGGCGCCGGCCAGTCACAGCCGTGAGGCATGCCACAGCAGCAGAGGCACCTGCCACCCATTGGGCGGGCAGACAGAAGGCCAGGGCAGCACTGGCAAGTGCAACGCGCCTCATGTCGGAGAGCGACCGTGCCTCGTTCGCGCTTATCATGTAGAGTTTGTTGTAGAGATTTCACGTTGTAGTCTGCTCAGAGGGGTGGTTGACGGGTTGAGGGTTGAGGCCCCCCCTCAACCATCTGGTTGACGGTTGAGACCCCCCGTCAACCCTTTAGTTGGGGGTTGAGGCCTCCGGGGCGTATTCACAGGCTCGCGCGTGATCACAAGATTGGAACAGCCCTGCCGCCAAAAAAATCGCTTCGCCTGCGGCGCGCTCTTGCGGTCCTCGTACCTTGAGCGCAATCCATAAGTAGGAGACGCTCACTGTCGCCATTCAGGCGCCTGATCCTTCAGCAAAGCGATGGCCTACCAGGTACGAGTTCAGATGCGCGCCCGGCAGAAGACGCTTGTGCTGCCGCATGCAGTGGAATGCGCACAGAGAACGGACGGCAAGAGAAGGCAAGGGAAGGAAGATAAACGGCTGGTGAAGCTCAGCTCACGGCGTAGTATTGCGGTCACTAACCATTCACGGCAAGAGTCACGGTGAATGCTGCCGCATAAAAGCAACAGAGTCGCGGTTGGCGCGATGGTCTTGTCGCGGTTATATAACGACTTGACGTTGCACACGGCCATAGACGCAGTATCTGTTTGGCGAGCCTCAAGCAGCGAAAGCAGGCGCGAGAAATTAATGTCAATCCTGAGATCTCAATTTTGGCGCTAGTTTCGTTTTCTGGTACATCATGACGACTTGGGTCTCATGTAGCTCTCGACGGCTCTTCGACGGCTCTTTCTGGTTGGATCAGACAGTGCTATCAGTCAACAACACAATGCCGAGAGCAGGGCGGCCTTCGAGCAGGGCGGCCTTCGAGGCAACTAAGTTCCTGCTGCATTTTTCATCGTACAACTTGATGGCGGGCGGACGTGTCGAGCATGGAAGGCGGCCATTGCTCAAACCTGTTCGAGTTGGCCTCCGGGAACAAGGGTGCGTGGCCGGCGCGGTCTGTTTCACGTGCAATAAGGGCAACGCCATCAAAATCGCGAACATGGGCCGACATGCCTCCGACATTTCTCAGGGCTCGGGGAGACGGAAGCTCTGCAGACAGCCAGACCGCTCTGCGCGGTCGGACCGACTTTTTCAGACTTTGCTATTCTGGATACTGAGGGTATGTGCTGCTAGATCTCACTGAGCTGAGCTCGTATCTGGCTTTGGTAAGCAGTTTTGAGTTCGGTAATGTCTCCGGAGACGGAGGGCCGCGTCCGCGGACGACCATGACGTCGGCCGGGATCCCCCCGTGCGGGGGCCTTCGACGCGCCGTTTTTACGATACTTGCTTCAGCTACGTGCGTGAATGGGAGGTGTGATGCAGCATCCAGGCGTTAAAGAAGACGACATGAATGGTTCACAGAGAATGTGTGTTCAGACCTTTGCGCGGGGGGTGTGAACAGCCATTCCGCGTGGTTGATGGGTTGAAGGGGTCTGTCAACCACTTGGTTGAGGGTTGAGGCCTCTGTCAACCACGTGGTTGACAGTTGAGGCAATCGGCCTCAACCACCGCTCTGAGTAGATTGTAGAGCGCCTCTACATCGCTCTACAACGCACGCAGTTCGTCACGCGGCGGATGTAGAGCTCTACAGCTCTACAGCGCTCCAGAGCGCTCTACAGCTCTACAGCTCTACAGCGCTCTACACTCTACATCCTCTACACCCTCCCACACAGGCTGCCAGCGGCACTCGCCGTCGTTGAAGTCGAAATCGCCGTACTGGAGCCGGGCGCTCATCACGGCGCTTGCGTAGTCGGCACAGAGCGCCTCGTATTTGACATCCCAAGCTTCGCGCATGGACTCGCCCCCAAGTGGCCCAGCTGCCTTCACCGCCAGGGGAAGCGATGCGAGAAACTTCTTGGCGCCCCCATCGAGCGTGTGAGCGTCACGCCGTCTGATGTGGAGAGAGAGGGCCGCAAAATAGGACGCACAGCTTGCTTGTCCGTTGGCTTATCGGATCCGCTTTTGGCGCCTTCTCTCTCTCATATACTGATATACACCTCTTTCTTCTGATGTGTGTGTCTCTCTCTCTGTCTCTCTCCTCTCTCGCTCTCTCGCTCTCGCTCTCTCTCTCTCTCTCTCTCTCTCTCTCTCTCTCTCTCTCTCTCTCTCTCTCTCTCTCTCTCTCTCTCTCTCTCTCTCTCTCTCTCTCTCTCTCTCTCTCTCTCTCTCTCTCTCTCTCTCTCTTCTCTGTAACCATGTCCATGGAACATCGGCGTTGCTTCCATCGTGTCACGGGAACTCACACCCCCAAACCCGGAGCTCGGAGCTCACCGGCAAGGGGGTTTGGCTGGAAGATCTGAGCAATGCGAAGGTCTGACCTGGCTGGCCGCGCGGTGTGGGATTCGCGACGGACGACGGACGGCCGCCTCGGCTCGCGTGTCAACAAGCGCCGCCTCTCCCACCCTCTCGTAAACCCACAGTTCACAGCGTCACTGCAGGGGCTACCGCTGGCGCGTTCTGGACTCAGCGGCGGCCTTTGCGAGCTGGAGCTGGGTCTTGGGCACGCGGACACAGAGTACGCCGCGCCGCCCGCATCGCCGCCCTACGGCGGCGGAAGCGCCAGCGGCAACGATGGCAGCAGCGACGGCAGCGGCGACGGCAGCGGCAGCTCGATCGGGCGCGTGGGCAGCGGCAGCAGCACTGTGAGCAGAGGGAGCGGAAGCGCGGACGGCGACGACGGCGGCGGCGCGGGCGGCGACGACGTCGTCATGCGGCCGCGCAAGAATTCGAAGACTTTGCCGCTCGCCAAAATGCGAGCACCGCACTGCGACAACAAAACCGTGCACTGCGTGGGCACACGCTTCACACGCTTCACACGCGCGCGCGCGCAACACACCGCGAACACACCGCGCGCCGCCGTTCGATCGCCGCACGGTGGTTTTACTGGCCCGCGCATGCGCGCTGGCGAAGCCCTGTCCCAACCCTGTCCCCAACCCTACCCCAAGCCCCAACCCTAACCCCAGCCCCTAGCCCCACCCAGCGCCGACCCCGTCCCCCGACCGCACACCACCCGCCTACCGCCACCGGCAGGCCGACTCTGATCGACGCGTCGCCCTCGGCGGAGCTGGGCGAGGCGGCGGGCCGGCAGTTCTACGGGCGGCAGGAGTCGCTGCTCGCCGACGAGACCCTGAAGAGGGACGGAACCGAAGGCCCTAGATGCGGAGCCCAGTCCACATCTCCCCACATCTCCGCATATCTCCGCACATCTCAAGGCCTAGATGCGGAGCCCAGGTCCACATCTCCCCACATCTCCGCATATCTCCGCACATCTCAAGGCCTAGATGCGGAGCCCAGGTCCACATCTCCCCACATCTCCGCATATCTCCGCACATCTCAAGGCCTAGATGCGGAGCCCAGGTCCACATCTCCCCACATCTCCGCATATCTCCGCACATCTCATATCTCAAGGCCTAGATGCGGAGCCCAGGTCCACATCTCCCCACATCTCCGCATATCTCCGCACATCTCAAGGCCTAGATGCGGAGCCCAGGTCCACATCTCCCCACATCTCCGCATATCTCCCCACATCTCAAGGCCTAGATGCGGAGCCCAGTCCACATCTCCCCACATCTCCGCATATCTCCGCATATCTCAAGGCCTAGATGCGGAGCCCAGGTCCACATCTCCCCGCATCTCCGCATATCTCCCCACATCTCAAGGCCTAGATGCGGAGCCCAGGTCCACATCTCCCCACATCTCCGCATATCTCCCCACATCTCAAGGCCTAGATGCGGAGCCCAGGTCCACATCTCCCCACATCTCCGCATATCTCCCCACATCTCAAGGCCTAGATGCGGAGCCCAGGTCCACATCTCCCCACATCTCCGCATATCTCCGCACATCTCAAGGCCTAGATGCGGAGCCCAGGTCCACATCTCCCCACATCTCCGCATATCTCCGCACATCTCAAGGCCTAGATGCGGAGCCCAGGTCCACATCTCCCCACATCTCCGCATATCTCCGCACATCTCAAGGCCTAGATGCGGAGCCCAGTCCACATCTCCCCACACCTCCCCGCATCTCGCCACGCCTCAGAGGCCTAGGTGGGGGTACAAGCCCCAACCATTCGGGAGGACACGTATCCGGCTGTACTCGCAGCCATTGGATCCACGCGAGGCTTCGGGCACACTGCACGGCCCCGTGCCGCTGCCTCTGGCGCACGCACTAGTGTCTCTTCGGCTCCACCTCACTCCCCCATTGCACCTTCGGTGAGGGCGCATTGGCGCGTGATGCGGAGCAGTTACGGGATCGCGCGCCACCAGGAAGGGCTACGCAGTCTCCCTGACATCCCGCACTCGCGGCGTAGGCTCGAGGGATGCCGACCCGTCCACCCTCTCCACCTGCGCGGCGACCCCTTCCAGTCCCCAGGAGAGATCGAGCCGAGATCGAGCCGAGATCGAGCCGAGATCGAGCCCAATCCGGTCGCGATCTTAGCCGAGCCTGGCCCAGATCGAGCCGGTTTCTACCCGAGACCCAGCCGAGATCTAGCCGAGATCCAGACAGAGCCGAGATCTGGCCCAGCTCTGCCGAGGCTCAGCCCAGCTCGGGCCGAGCTCACCACGAGATCGCGGCGCGCAGGTGGCGCGGAGCAGCAGCCTCGTCCTCACGGCCGACTTCACGCGCGTCGTCGGCGGCTTCTGAGGACGGCTCGGCGGCAGGTGCTCGGCGGCAGGTCTGCTCACCCGCGCGCACACCCACCGGGCCTTGCACTCGGAATGCCGATCTCCCATCTCAGGACGTGGAGTCGTAAGGGCTAGCCTGGCGCCTTGCCCCGCCACCTTGTGTGTGTGGAGACGGCGGGCCTTCCCTTCCCCTCCCTTAGGATCGCGGAATGATTTGTGGAGGAGGACCAGACCGGTCCGGCGCCGGAGGCACGGAGCGTGCGAGCCGCAGCCGATGTGCCTCGGGCGCGAGCTGGGGCAGGGCGGATGGCTAGCCGGCTTCGTCCGCGGAGCCCGGGAGGGGGGGGGGGGGGGTCTGGCCGCTGTGGTCGTGCCCCTGAGGCGCGCAGCGCGAGGTAGCATGCGGGGGTGGTCTGGGTCTCTGCATGATGTGTGCGGCGGCGGTGGTGGAGCGCAGGCCTCCTTGCTGCCGACTGACTTTGGTGGGTTCTTGCATGCACGGTGCTGTCCATGCCTCTTCTGACGTCTTCTGCTCGCCGCCGCGTATAGAGAAGGGTGGCCGGGGGGGCATCCATGTCAGTGTATGTGTCAGTCTGTGTCGCATGTCGGATTGCTCGTGCGTGCTCGGGCGGGGTGCACCATCCGAGACGCGACTAGCGCTCCTCGGTTGCCGCCTGCGCTCGCATCGCATCCGAAGCTCTAGGCCCATGCTAGAGCCGTAGGTCGCATGACTTTCATTTTATATCACATGTATCATGTACGTGGCTGGGTGTTCACAGCGATTGTAGGAAAGTGTCGGGACCAAATCCCGGTCGCGGCCTTCCGCTCGCGCCTTCGCCTCACTGGCACTATTGTAGCCCTGGCCGGTGCGCGTGTGGAGTTGAAGTTCCGGAGTAAAAATTCGAACGCGTTCTCTCACGGTGACCAAAAAATGTCCACCTCAGAGGCACCTCCGGAGGCAGGCCGCCGCACGCCGGCGACACAGCTCCGGCTGTCAAACTGACCTGCAGCTCCTCTCAGAGCGGGAACTGTGACGAAAGTTGACTGAGGCGGTTGTCAGGAATCATCATACGGATCACATGGTGACTCTCTCATGACGCGACCACTCCTGGGTGGACTGCCACCGGTGTCGCTCGACGTCCTGTCGACAGCGTGCCGACAGCGACACATACCATGTGGGACGCGTCGAGTATCGACCTCTACTGCTTACCCAGCCTTCGAGTGTATCCTGGCTGTGGTCCCACACCCACTGGTGTCCATCTCAGAGACCGCAGGAGGTCATGAGGGTCGATGGGAGTGCCAACCCCACAATGCCTAAAAACCCAGCCCAGTACTTGTGAAAATCAATCTCGTTTATACAGTGGATTCTTTATTGCATGCTACCTTTTTTGGGGAGCGACACGGTATTTATCGTTTTTCGAACCTTCAACCAGAACCACGACCCCACATACGTTCGTGATAGCTGATACACGACTCACGAGTGTCGAGTCGAGATCACATCACCCCGCAGCGCCGCGGGGCGCGGCCCGCACACCCCCCCACCCACCACCCAGACCCACCCCCTGGTTCGATAGAGGGGGTAGTAGTCTCTCAGTGTTCTGAGCCTCGAGGCCACCGCCTACTCAGCGGCGGGGTCGGCGTCTAAGTGGGCCTAGGCAGGCTGGGGGTGCTTGTGCACCCTGGTTTGTGGAGCTCCCGCAAAAAAGGTTGCTGTTCAACTGCGCCTTCGCCATCCCCCCTCTGTGCGTTCCACCCCGCCCGCTCCCTCCCGCTTGCGGCGCCCATGCACTCCGCCCACCCACCACCCTCGCCCTCCCCCCTTGTCCGCTGGCCGGCCTGGGTGGCATCTCTTCATATCACGCGCCAAAGTGGGAGGGAAGTGGACGACGGCGGGGCCCTCTGAGCCGACCTAGCTGCCAATGAAACGGAATGGAGCGCCCAACACGTGCCGGATTACCGTGTCCCTCCCGGGCATGGCCTTTCGGTTCGTGAAGGGTGTCGGTGCGTATCGTGCCCCCCTCACTTCGATTTGGTCGATTTGGCGCCCCCCCCCCCCCCTGCAGCCCCCGACCGCGCCCCCGCCCCTGCCTCCCGGGGGCCCGGCCGACCGGGCCCAACCCGAAGCGCCCGGGGGCCGCTCGGCGGCGCCGTTCGGCCGACGGGGCGCAGCACCGAGCCCGACCGACCGGCCCACGCGCACGGCCTGGCCTCGACCGCCACTCTCTGCGGCGGAATCGGCACCGTCGGCGCCCTCTGGATCCTCCTGGCACTCGTCGGCTTCCTCCCGACGGTCGGCGGCACCAACCCCGTGCGCTTTGAGTCAGACTCGATCCTCGGCATGCGCATTCTGAGCCGCTCCGACTTCCCCACAGCTCGACAGTACCTTGCGTATCAGCGGGACACGTACACCAGAGTGACCGGCCGGGATCTGGATCTGCAGCTCGAGGGACGCACGACTTCGACTTCTCTCTTCAAAACCATGCAAGAGACCCTCGACCTCGCCCGTACCAACGTCGCGAGCGGCGTCACGGCGGATGACTTGAAGCTGAAAGAAGACCTGCATGGATGGAACAACCTGAACGAGGTGTACCGCGCTGCCAAATATGAGAGCATCTATGGAACGGCCTTGGAGGATGATGTCGGCCGTGCTTACGATGCGGGCTTGGAAAGGGCGCTACAAACTGGTTCAAAAATTGTGACGCGGAACGATCACCGTGAACAGCATTTGGCGAACACGACCGCCCTCGATTTGCGTATGGGTCGCATCTACCTGCCGGCCAATGCGACCGCGGGCGAAAAGGAGCGAGTACGCGAGCTACTCGACGTGTTCGGGAAGGCAATTTGCGAGCACAATCCGTACGTAAAAGACTTCATGACGGTACGCGTCGATCTTCGGCGGGCTGAACATGAAAACCGTCGCTAACCGCACGCCACATGCATTTTGTAGGCGAGCCAGCTTGCGAGCAAAGACGACAGCGTCGCGAAGGTTGTCATTAACGCCGACGCGCGGCCGGCATCGTCAGACGGCGACGGCCCGGCTTCATCTCACGCGAGGTGGTACAACCCACCGAATGCGTATGAGGACGGGACGATGCCTACGAGTCCTCCTTTGTCGACGAGGCCTCGGATCACTCCGACAGCGATGCGTCGTGGGTGCCCGAGGAGTAGGGCGGCGGGGGAGGCAGTAGGGCCGAGAGAGAGAGGAGAGAGGAGGGGACAGATCCGTGTGTGTGTCGGCGTCGTGTTGCTCGTCCCAACGCTACCCGACACAGATCCTTTTCCGTCGCTCTCACTTCACGCGCCACGCCCCCGAGGGCGGACCCGGCGCCCATGTAGGCGCCGGCCAATCTCCTAGTCTCAATCAAGGCCGTGAAAACACACCGAAGGACGATCGCGTTCACCAGCTTGGAGGCGCGCGTCGTACCAAAATTTAGTGCTGTCGACAAATGCTGCCACCATCGCTGCTGTCGACCATTCTAGTGTGCTCGGCGGCCGTAACGTCGGGCACGACTCTGGGCTTTGTCGGCGTTGGCGTGATGAATGAGGCGCTCGTGCGCGGGCTCTGCACGCTCGAAGTGCCGCCGGAGGCGGTCGTGCTCTCCCCTCGCGGCGCCGCCAAGGCCGCGTCCTTGTCGGAGGACTTCGAGGCGGCGACAGTCGCAGCGGACAACCAGCAGGTGCTGGACCGGAGCGACATCATATTTCTCGGCGTCCTGCCTGCCCAGCTCGAGGCGGTGTGCCGTGAGCTCCGCTTCGAGCCGAGGCACACCGTCGTGTCGCTCGTGTCCACCGCTCCGCTCGCGCTGCTGCGGGAATGCTGCAGCCCTGCGGGCAAAGTGATGCGCGCCATACCTCTGCCTCCGGTCGCGCAGCACCGAGGGGCGACCGTCATGTGCCCGCCCCATCCTGTGGTCACTCCGCTCTTCGAGTCGCTCGGCACTGCCGTGGCGGTGGAGGCCGAGGAGACCCTTCTCAAGCTGATGCCCGTCACGGCCCTCATGGGCCAGCTCTACGCGCAGCAGCGCACCACGCAGGGCTGGCTCGAGGCGCAGGGCGTGCCGCCGGAGACCGCGGCCGCCTGGACGGGCGCCGTCTACCACTGCGTCACGCACGGCTCTGCCGACGCGGGCCCGAGCACCTTCCGAGCGCTGGTCGAAGAGCAGACGCCGGGCGGGCTCAACGAGCAGGTCGTGCGGAGCTTGGGCGAGGCGGGCGCGTACGACGCGCTCGCCGCCGCGCTGGATACCTGTCTCGGGCGCATCACAAGCGCTTGCGGGTGCGCGGCGCCGGCGCCGGCGGGGCCAGAGGAGGCGTGCTAGTTGAGGAGTATATGAGAAGAGGGTACGAGCCGACGTGCTAACTGTCGACTCATTCTTGCGCCGCTCTTGGCATATCTCAGTGGGTGATGTGAAACCCTGCTCCCGCCTCGCCCGGGGCCCTCGGCCTCGCCCCGCGATCTCCACACGAGACCACGATCCACGTGGGCGCGCGCACTTCGCTGCGGGCCCGGTCTGGGCGCGACGACGACGCAAGCCCGCGGGAGAGAATTCGCTTTTTTCTTTGGTTGGGGCCACCCTCTCGCCCTGGAAGGTGTCTCCAGAGAGTGCTATGTTCTATGTATGTAGGAAGGTGAAGAACAGCCAGGCTCGGACTGGACACCAACGCGGTATGGGTGGACGCTGGACAGATGATGACGGCACGCACGAGCGACACACAGACACAAAGAGTAGGGAGGTACAAAGATAATTCAAAAAAAGAAAAGAGCCGGCCCGGTCCAGCCAGGGTTCCAACTTTTTCCGGGCAAGATCTCGAACGCCATGCAAGGTGGCGAGCGAGGAGGCGAAGAGCGAGATCGCGGTGAAGGAGGTGACGGAGAAGTGGAACACAATGATCGAGCAGCGCAAGGAGATCGAGGTATGTGACCACTCGCGCACAGTTTGCGCCGCCCGCACTTGCTCACCACGACACCTGGTGTCGCAGATCAAGCGGCAGCTGCGCGTCGAGAAGTGCGAGGCGGAGCAGGCGACCGCGAAGAAGCGCAAGGCAGACCAGCAGGAGGCCGCGCAGGTGGCGGTCCAGCGCGAAGATGCTCGCGAAGGCTTTCAAGCGCGCGCGTACCACCGGGACGTGGGCCGAGACCGCCGCGGCGCAGGGCGAGTCCGTGCTTGCCCGGACCCGCGCCCAGCCCCACCGCGCCCAGCCCCGCCGCGTGCGCACACGCGCCCACCCCTTGCACGCGAACGCGACGCAGGTGACCAAGGCGGTGCTGGAGGGCGCCCCGGCCGGCGCCATCTTCGCGCTGCTCGACTGCAACGAGCTTACCGAGGAGAAGTGGCGCGAGGTGTTCGTCGAGCGCTGCCCCGCGACCGACTCTGTGCCGGCGCACTTCAAGCTGCTCTCCGGCGACACGCGCAAGGTGCTCGACGAGCCCTACCAGGGCTGCCCCGGGGGCGTCATCGCGGACGAGCCGGAGGAGCACTCCCTCTTCGCCGAGTTCGGGATGTACTACAAGTCCCCCGAGATTGCGCCGCTGGCGCAGCCGGCCAACCCGCTCGAGGCGACCACCGGCGAGGCGACCACCGGAGCGGGCGCGGCACCCACCGGAGGGGCACCCGCCGTGGGCACCCGCCGGCACGGCGATGCCCATTGAGGACCTCGCCGGTGCGGTGGCCCGCGGGGCGGCCGGCGCGGCGGCCACCGGAGCCGCCCGCACGGGGACGGCCAGCGCGGCGCCTGCTGGTGCGGGTGCGGCGACCGGCGCGGGTGCGGCGACCGGCGCGGGTGCCGCGCCCGCCGCTCGCCAGGCGATTGCCAACTTCGCCGCCGCGCTCTAGACGAGCACCGGCCGGTGCTAGCGTGGAAGACGGCGGCCATCCGCGCGTATCTAGTGTGCGTGTCCTAAGTGTTGGTGTCTGCGCAGCCTCCTGGAGCCTAGGAGAAGGCGGCCGGCGGTGGGGCGAGGGAAGGGGGGGGGGGGGTATGGTCCCGTCGGCGGGAGGCTGGGTCTGTCAGCAGGCGGGGGGGTATGGTCTCGAGGTGGGTTGCGCGAGCACACCATACCATACCCCGCAAAAAGTCCGAACCCAGGTGGTTTGCGTTGAGCGGGGTGCTGGCACATATGGAGGAACTGCTCGCTCTCGCAGACGCAGCCGACGCTGCAGAGGCAATCTCTGAGCCCTCGCCAAAGCGGGTGCGCACGCAGCCACTGCGAGTCCCTGAGTCCTTGGTCAACGCAGCAGCCGAGAGCCTGGCGCTGCTGCTCACCGGCGCGGTCCAAAAGGACGGGGAGGCAAGCAAGGAAAAGAAGCGCGCGAAAAAGGCTGGCCGCTCTGGCCGGTCTGGCCGGTCTGGCCGGTCTGGCTGGCTACGGAGCGACGGCAAGCGCTGGGACGGCGGGCGGTCTGGCCGGTCTGGCTGGCCACAACGCGCGCCCCCCGAGCTCTCGGGCACGATGGCTGACGTGGGCCGCATCGTGCTTGTGCCGCGCGCGTTGTGGCCAAACGAGCCGTGCACCGAGCAGCGCGGGCAGGGTTGGCTGGCGGTGATTCGAGAGGCCAAGCAGCGCCGCTGCACGGTCCGCTTTCTGAATACGGTGGCGGCGGACGAGCACCTAAGCGTCGATGTGCTGAAGCTGAAATACGACGGCTGCCGGGGCAAGCAATCGACCGCGTCGGTCAATGACCCGAAGCCAAAGGTCAAATCCACCAAGGAGCCGTCGGTGGCTGAGCCCGCTGCGGCGCCGCCCGCCGACGACGCGCCCAAGCCAGCGCGCAAAAGCCGCACCCGCCCGCCGCAGCCGCTCACCGGCACCTCCGCCGACGTGGGTCGGAAAGTGCTCATCCCGCACTCCGTCTGGCCCAACGAGACATGCAAAGAGGAGGATGGGCGCGGCTGGATGGCACGGGTCGTCAAGGTGCACCGCAAGGGCGTGTATGAGCTGCGCTTTTGCAAGGCGCGCGCGGCGGACGTGTGCCTTGCCATCGACGTGCTCGAGCCCATGCACAAGCGCCGCCCAAAGCCGGCCGACGACCCGACCAGGCCGGAGCTCGGCGCGCCGGCCGGCCGCTCCAAGCGCAAGCAACCCGACAAGCCGCGCGAGGCGGTGGCGCCCTCCGCGCTCGGCCTCTTTATGCGCGCTGAGATTGCGCGCCTGCGGCAGGCCAACCCGGGGATGGGCATCGGGCAGGCGCAGACGATCGCGGGCAGGAACTGGGCCACCAGCGAGGACAATCCGGAGACGAAGCGACGCGGCGCGGCGCCGCACATCTTCCCCGAGCCGCGCGACGCGCAAGGGCGGCTCGTCCTGTGAGGTCGTGTGTTTAGTGTGGCGCTTGCAGCTACGTCGGTGCCTCTGGGGGGGCGCGGGGGCCCCCGGAGGCACCGTGCGCCGCGCAGCAGTGCGGAAACGGGGCCCCGGCTCTATTAGTCTCTATTAGCACCGACTTCCCGATCTAACCCGGTCTAACAGAGGGCAGATTTGGAATTTTGGTTTTGGAGAGAGAGATCTCGTTCTCGAGGGGAGCAAACTACTGTACTGACGTACGTTCAGATAGACCCTCCAACCATCAGAAAACTCCGACCTGATCGGTCGTACTGACCGCCGACAGATCACTGATCACTCCAGACAGCAGACAGGCCGACGTCTGCACGCGGCCGGCCGGGCGCGAGAGGCTTGACACGATCCGACCCTGCGACCCAGCTCGCAGCTGCGACCCTGGGACGCTGCTGCTCTAGCTATCAGACATGCACTGATTACTGCTGCCACAATGTGCGACCTGTGCTGGCCCAGTTGGCGGCCTTCCCGGTCAGTGGTGAGGCGCAGTTCAGAGCTGTCGATGGCGCGATGGCGCGATGCCGCACTGGTCCCACATTGGTGACACGAGACCACCAAGTTTGCCGGTCCAAGAGAGAGGCACCGGCGCTGTCCTGAGAAGGTGCGTGGTCCCTCTTGACTGCCCATGCGCGCGAGGTTGGTTTTCCCTTGAACACGCGGTTTCGCCCCCGCGGAAGCGCCCACATAATCGCGCGTCCCCCCCTGTGGCGACGGTCTCGCGCACCTGCGCCAGACCCCACCGCACTAGCTACATACAACGCAACTGCGATGGAGGACGTGCTCGTGATGGTGCCGCAGTTCTCCTCCTGCATGTGCGTCGCCCAGTTCACCGACGACAACGCGGACGGCTGCGCAGGCATAGCCTCGAGAGTGCCAGCAGCCAATCCGAGGCGACGCGCATTGCGCCAGAAGCGTGCACACGATGGAAGGACACCTTCCTACTGGCCGTAGGATCAGGTCGTCACTGAATGCTTGATACTAAGGCCGCGAGCTATGCAGGTGATCAATTGTGCATCATGGCACGGTCAGCAGCGCCGACAGGCTGTCGCAAGGCGTGATAGCATGGCCGCAAGTGCGCCGAATCCCATGAAAACAAGTAAAAAATGAAGAAAAATAAAAATCGGCGCCTGCGGCGGGCCATGTGACCCCATCGCCCCCCCGCATGGACACCCTCTGGGGCCCCCGCGCCGGCCCAGAGGTCGGTGCCTATGAATCGAGCTACGTAGAATCAGAATCGCCGCACCACCACCACCACCACCACCACCACCACCACCACACCTCTCCACACCACACCACACCACACACACACACACACACACACACACACACACACACACACACACACACACACACACACACACACACACACACACACACACACACACACACACACACACACACACACACACACACGCACACACACACACACACACATTTTCACACACACCCACACACACACACACACACACACACACACACACACACACACACACACACACACACACACACACACACACATACACA
>NW_005200853.1:213287-220237 GCF_000372725.1 Emiliania huxleyi CCMP1516 | reverse complement strand
GAGGAATTTTTTCCCCTGGTTCTTTTAATTCCTTTCCGCCGGGGGGGGGTTGGCCTTTTTTTTTTTCCCACACACCCCCCCCCCTTGGGGGTAAAAGGCCCCCCCCCCCCCCCCCCCCGGCCGCCACCTCGGGACAAATGATGGTGCCCGCCACGACGCCTTCACCGCCGCCGAGCGTCACCGCGCCGCCGCGGCCCGGCTCCGAGACTTTGGACGTGGACGGCTGGCAGGTGTCGTACCGGCGGGCACGCGGTGCTGCCCGAAGGCATGAGCACCTGCCGGATGAGGCGTGCTTCAACCGCACCTCTCTCTCTCTTTTTGTTTTTTGTTGCTCTCTCGTCTCGGTCGCCTTCCCGCGCAGCCTCGCCTCCGTCGGCAGCTTCGCCTTCGATGGCTGCTCATCCCTCGCCGCCATCAACCTTCCTGCCAGCCTTATCGGCAGCCGCCCTTTTGGGCACAGCCCATCCCCCCGGGCCGTCTCGCTTTTTACAACTCAAGTCTTCTGGAGAGCATTTTTCCAAAAGCCCCAATGGGGTCGAGTTCGCCGTCGATGGGACAGGGACGTGTCCAACGATCGCCGTCACGATCCCCTCACCGATTCGAGGCTGGCTCTGTGCTGGCGATGCACAGGTTGCTCCTCTACGCTCTCGCTGCCATGAACGGCGGTCCCTTCTCGTCCGACCCAGTGGTGCAAGTGGACTACCTTTCACCTCTTCCCGATGCGTTGCGACGCAGCCTCATGGCCATGCACTCAACCCGTCCTTCGAAGCACAGCGCCACTCCGTGGCGACCGGAGATGGATGCCTTCGTGCTGCTGTGCCACGTTCGAGACGGCATCTCGTTACCAAAGGTGGCAGAGCAGTGGCCGTTTGAATCCGCCACCAAACGAGGCAAAGATGCAATCAAGTGTCGATGGAAGAATGTTCTCAAGAAGCTCGACGCTCTCGACGACCTCCGACTGATCTGTGGATCCTGCGACGAGCGCGACGAGGCGGAGACGCAGCTGAACAGCACCGAGATCAGGCTGCAGCCGTGGGTCGAGGACGCTCTCGTGCAGCTGCACGCGCGAAAAACCTTGCCGATGAACTCAGCTTTCACTCCGTGGACGATCGAGGAGGACCGCCTTCTGCTTCACACGTACCAGAGCGGCGCAAAGATCAACGAGATACGCGTTGGTGTCCGCAGCTACAAGTCAATCAAGCACCAGCTACGCCGACTTCAGAACGTCACGCCACTGGTACGCGACGCGCACCACAAGAGCCGTTGCGACCCGGAGGCGCCGTTTCAGTACCTGCAGCACGACATCTGGACGCCGATCGACTCGACCCTCGCTCTACCGCCGTGCGCGCAGATCGACTGGATACGCGGCGTCGCAAAGGTGTCTCCCTTACCCTGTTCGCCTGCGCGCGCGTGATCATTCGGCGATCTCTAACGACTAGTGAATCCACACCCTCCCAAACCCGCATCTCGCCTGTCATTCATCACCCAATGATAATCATATCGGACCCCACCGTCCCCGAGATTTCTTCAACTTACGACACTGACCTCGCGACCGACGGCAGCGCCGAGCTAGACCCAGACGGCCTCCAAACACCCTCCTCCGCTACTGACACTATCTCTCTCCTCGCCATCCCGCCCCACCTCACTCAAACGCTGCGCTGCGCTGACAGGCCTGAGCCTACACGCCTACAAACCACGCGCACACGTATCGCAGTCCCGTTATCAGCACTAAATCACTGTCGTTATCGTAGGAACGTAGCGGCAACCCACACCTCCACTTCCGCCGATCTCTCTCGCGTACTTCCTCCATGCCTTCACCATCGCTCATCCCGACACTTCTCTCCACCGGCCACCCTCCCCATCGCCATCGCCCTTGCCGCCGCCCTCTCCGCCCCTTCCAACACCGACGTCACGATCTCCGCCATCCCGATCGAGGCACGGGAACGCTTACCCGGGGTCATCCTCTGAGCCTGGTCGTCGGCGCCGCGATGCCACGGCGGCGCATTCGACGTCGTCGGCGCGCTGCCCCGCGGTGAGCCCCGCCGCACGTGGCGGGACCTTACACACACAAACCCGGCACGAAAGTTTTTCTCGAAGCCACGAACGACAAGAGAAGAGGAGAGAGACGGGTCGTCGGCGTCTGAGATCCCAGTCATCGAAAAGGATGTCCTTTCCTGGGTTGGCTGCCGAGGTGGGCTGCGTCGCCGCGGCCGTGTTCTGTGCCATGGCGAACGTGCTGCCTGGGCTGGTTGTCCCGCACACGCAGCGGCCTACCCCGAAACAGAAGATCCACCTCTCCAGCGGCGAGACGGTACTGGTCCGGGACGCGACCCTGGACCACGCGCTGGTGGAGGAGACCGTGCCAGGTTACGCACTGGTGATCATCGTCGCGGCGACCGGCCTCATTCTCGCCGTCGCAGCCACGCTGCTGCCACGCCGCTGGGGCGGGAAGCACGAGGCGTGGCCGGCGCTCACCGCGCTCTTCGTGTCGCTCGGCCTGTGCACCTTGCTGACCAACTCGCTCAAGCTGTACGCGGGCTTCCTGCGCCCCAACTTTGACACCGGCGAGCATGGTCCCAGCCTAGATGGTGTCGAGGGGTGTCGTGGTGTCGAGGGGTGTCGAGGGGTGTCGAGTTTGTCGAGTTGGCATGGGGTGTCGAGGTGTCGAGTCGGTGTCGAGGTTCGGTGTCGAGGTGTCTGTCGAGGCCAGGCCCAGGGCTCAGGTGTGCTGATTTCTCCCCCGCTTCTGCACACGGGATGGCACAAACTGGTTGCCCCTTCGGTGAGAAGGGGTATGTCGGTGGCGTCGCACCGACTAGAGGAGCGAGAGTGCCAGAGAGAAGACAAAAACCCATGATGTAGCAATCTGCTAGCAAAGGCCAAACAAAGCTCTCTCTGCACTCTGGACGGGGTACAGAGAGAGGGAGGGCCCAACTTGAGAATCGTGCTTTGAGTTGGGTTGTTTCGTGTTGGGTTGGGTTGTGGTTGGGTTGGGTTGTTCCGCGTGAGGTTGGGTCGTCGGCGCGAAGGGTGAGGTCTCGACCGCCGCCGCTCACGCCAGCGGACGGCCACTGCCGGTGTTTTTGGCTTCGCCACCGTCCAAGGCGTGCGCCATGCGCTCGCCGGCATCGAGCGAGCAACGTGATCGACCGAGCGGCTTGCTGTGTGGCCGCCTTCTTGCAAAACCTATCCAGGGCGTGGGTTTGCAAAGCTTTCTTCTGGAAAGCATCTTTCGGCGCGGCGCGGCCGAAAGGAGGAGGGGCGGCTCACTTGCCAGGAACGAGGTTATCGGCGCCTCAGAAGCCGTTGGCGATCGCGTTTTATTAAAATTTTTGGGATCGGCGACTCATCTTAGGCCTTGCTCGAGCGCGACTCATCTTTGCTCAAAGGCGTCCCACATCGTCCTCTGAAGGCTCCGCCAACACTCCACCCGCCCGCACGCAAGACAGCGCCAATCCACACCAACTCCACCCCACACGATCGCGTTGCATCCCGCTTGCCGCGCCGTTGCCGTCGGGTCGCCGTCGCCACCGTGGTCGCCACACGCCTCTGTGTTCCACTGCAGGTGAGGACAAGATGATCTTTGCCACGGCTCTCGTCGCGCTTGGCCTCGCCGTCGGGGGTGGGACTGCCGGGCAACAGGCCTTGCACACTGCGTCCCGCCAAAACCTCATCTGATCAGCGTCTGCTCACCGCCTCCCGCCTCTCCCGCCTCCCGCAGAAGCGCGAGCTCGAAGCGAAGCTTTACGGCCCGAGCGGTGACGTCGTCAAGACCTTCGAGGACGACGCCGTCATCGACCAAGTGCCAGCCTCTGCCGACGAGAAGCTGGAGGTGACGAGCTCGACCCACTCTCTCGCCACGGGGCTGGTCAACGAGGGGACCATCGACGTGAAGAATACCGCGGTGCTGAAAGCCTCCTCGTCGACCGAGAACTCCTGCGCCGAATCTCCTTGTCCTGACGGCTTCTTCTGCGATGCCTCGGACGTCTGCACGCCTTGCCTCTCATGCGTGGGCGGTCCTGTTGCAGCTGATGTGCTCCACCGGCTGAACGGCTTGGCCGCCGGCACGTACAAGGAGGGCCAGGTCTTCTCGCAGGCCACGACCAACGCCGTGGGCACCGTGACCGCGACCACAAGCGAGACGGCTACCTCAGTGGCCATCAAGACGACGACTGGGGCGTTCGACACGTTCAACGTCATCACCGTGACGAAAGGCGATGCGGCCGACCTTGCTGGCCTGCCCGCAGACAGCGACGCCAGCACGGGCGGCCACCAGGTAGCGGCACCGACCAGTATTGTCGGGGAGCTGATCGCGATGAACCGCGGTGATGTCGGAGGCCGCCTGACGCCTCCGCACACTCTTGATGCTTTCGTGTCACTGGGAGCCGCCGCATTTGGTAAGCACGAGGCCAACCTCTCTTCAGGCTCAGGCATCTTGCTGCTGCCAGAGCACAGGCTGGCCATGTGCCTCCTCCCAAAGAACGGCTGCACTACGCTCAAGTGGGTGGCAATGGTGCTCCTGGGGCACTCACCATCGAGCGTCTGCGGTTGCAAAAGCAGCAAATGGGGCTGTCTTGGAAACAGCATCAACGACATGCACAGGGGCAGATTCTGGAATGGATCCCTGCAGATTCACTCAGAGGGGACGCTGCGCTCTCACATGGATGCCGTGCGTGCCGCCTTCACGTCGCCCAGCTGGACGGCGGTCGCCTTTGTGCGCGACCCGGTGGTGCGCGTCCGCTCGGCCTATCAAGAGGACCTGCGTGACAAAAGCCATCTCGCATCACGCGAAGGGCTATTGGAGTACGTGAAGGCTAATGTTCCGGCAAGAAGGACTGCGCACGCAACGCACCAAAGCGACTTCTGCGGCTTGGGGCACGGGCTAAAGTATGACCACTACCTCGACGTGGACGACGGGGGCCTCGAGCACTTCAACCGTATCCTTGCCACGACCCATCCGCCATTCGCATCTACACTACTCACCACCGGATGGGAGACGTGCACCGCGGGCAGGGGGGCTTCCCTGGTGGAGGCGCCCGCGTTATCCACCTCGCATGGCAACCGTGTCAGTAATGCCTCCTCCGCCGCTGCAAAGAATGCGTTCTGGGAAGCGAAGCTGATGAACCTCACTACCCTGAAGGCCATCCATGCCGAGTTCAAGGATGACTACCGCGTCTTACCCCACGCGTACCTCAAAGCCATGCACCGCCGCCTCTCGGTCTCGGCGGCTGCGGAGGCGTCGGCTGCAGCGGAGGCTGCGGCAGCAAAGGTAGCTGCGGCGGAGGCTGCGGCGGCAGAGGCTGCGGCGGCGGAGGCTGCGGCGGCGGAGGCTGCGGCGGAGGCGGCAGCGGCGGAGGCTGCGGCGGAGGCGGCAGCGGCGGAGGTCGCAGCGGCGGAGGCGGCAGCGGCGGAGGCGGCAGCGGCGGAGGCGGCAGCGGCGGAGGCGGCAGCGGCGGAGGCGGCACGGAAGCGAGAGGAGGCTGCGGCTGAGGCAGCACGTCGAGAGGCCAAGGCGGCTGCCAAGGCGGCTGCACGTGCTACCACAACAGTGACCACAACCACAACGGCGACGAGCACGGCGAGCTCTGTTCCGGCTACGTGCGAACAAATTCCGTGCCCAGCTCTGTGCCGAGCCTATCCCGAAAGCGGCATCGATTGCGGTTGGTCCGCCAAGAAGGCATATTGCAAGTCAGGGGCCAAGACCTCACAGCATGAGCTCACGCTAGACATTCCGTGCAACTAAACTCGCGGGAAAAGTAGCGCAAGGTTTCTTACCGGTACCTGCTGTACATGAAACTACAGTGCAGGGACGATGGCTGGCCGGGAGATGGCACACATAGTAGTTTCACACATAAATATTTACGGACGCGTGCCCCCCCCGCTCCCCCGATAATTATGGGCGGAGCGTGGGGCACCGTGTCGACGTGCAGCGGTTTCGATCTAGCTCAACTGCGATCCCGACTGTCTCGCGCAGGTTGAGCGTGGTGTGCCCCCATCCACGCGGTATGAAGAGCGCCGTACCCGCCGGCTGGAGGCAGGCGACTCCAGGGCCGTCCATGAGACTCGACTGGAAGTTTAGCCGCGGGTTGAGCAGTAGAGTAAACCGCAGTGGCAGGCGGAACGAGGCGCCACGCTTTTAGGCCGTAGAACACGAGGTTCAAACATACATGGAAATCTCTGCGCAACATCGGAAGATCCTTGGACTGTAGATCGTAGATGCCTTTTAGAGATCTCTTAAGTGGCAAATCTCCTGCCAAGAGCTGCAGTAGTTGAAGAACTGGTGGAGGCAAATCTTCTCCGGTGTAGATGCTCGAGAGGAGTCTGAGATCTCGCGTTTGGTGCGTGCAGTCGCTTGAGATCTTGCGACAGAGGTGGAGATTCTGACTTCGCGCCAAAGGCGCCTAGAGATCGTGTGGGCCGACTGGAGATTGCAAAATGGCGCGAAAAGAGGGTGGAGATCCGTTTGCATTGTGAATGAGTCCATAGCGCATCTCCTTGAAGGTTTGAGCCCCCCTCCTCCCCCGGGCCCCCGAATCGACAGTGGAGATTGGAGATTGGAGATGGAGATCGGAGATCTGACTGAATCCGGCCTAAGATGACGACGTTGGAGATTGGAGATTGAAGATGGAGATCGGAGATCTGACTGGATCCGGCCTAAGATATAGCGACGCTGGAGATTGGAGAGTACTGGAGAGATGGAGATCGGAGCCCCCCAGCCCCTAGTGGTGTCTCATCGATTTTTTGTTTTGTTTTTAGATAAAGGTCTGTGCGCGGACGGCCCGGGGAGCCTGCGGCGCCATTTTAATCTGCGCTCCTCTTTATGGCCTGCGGCGCCTGGCTTGAGCTTGGAAGTGTAAACGAGTCCGCCAGGGCGGTCTGCAAACACGAAGCGCGCTGCGCGGCGCGCGCGGTCTACGCCTAACTGGGGGCGGTATCATGGTTCACGCTGC
>NW_005200853.1:200185-213049 GCF_000372725.1 Emiliania huxleyi CCMP1516 | reverse complement strand
TAATGGTATATAAGCATATTCTCCATCTCCTATCTCCACACTTTGGCCCTGTTGCTGCTCAGAGCGATCTGCAATCCACAATCTCAATCTTCGATCTTTAGTCTTGAATGGGGAACCGGACAGGACGGATCTACTGGCGAGACTTGGGCGTGTCCGTGTGAGAGATCCGCTAGGATCTCCAGTCTTAATCTACTATCTCTACCCCAACGATCTACTGGTCTTGCGCAGAGATTTCCATTACTCGGTTCAAAGCATCTTCGTGGAAATGGAAGGGAGCACCAGATCCGCAGCTGCCGACGAAAAGCTGGCGGACGGGATCCCCGCGGCCGTTGGCCCAGTCGCGCTCGATCCCGAGAATGGACCGGAAGCCTTCGGTCACCAGCTCGTCGGCAAGCAGGTGGTCGAACACGTAGAACGGTTCGCCACCGCACTCGTCGGCACCAGCGATGCGGTCGAGGTAAGCGAGATACTCTCCTATGCTCGTGAGGCCTGAATGTACGCCAAAGAGGCTGCCGTAGGGGATTTTGGAAGCCTGGACGTCCACGTTTCCCCACGTTTTCGCCAGGGCCATCCTCTCCAGTCGTGCCTTGGCCGCAGTCCATCCATCCGAATGCACAGCATCGGCGAACACCAGAGGAGCACCCGCCGCCGCCGCCTCTGCGACAGTCGTGGCCACGGTAGCGGCCGTCCCCGCTGCTGAGGCGTTGGGCAGGACCGACGCGCAGAGCGGCAAAGTTTGCGCAAGAGCGGTGGCGGTAGACGCCTCGCCGCGCCATCCTCCCGCGGGGCCGCGATTGCTGCGGATCTTCCCCCCATCCTCGCAAACAGCGGCCGATCCGGCACTGCACCACGCGGCCAGCATGGGGGCGGGGGAGCTGAGAGGCCGAGGGGCCAGGCGGAGCATGGCCAAACCCTCGCCGTCGCAGTTCCCAGCAGCGATAGCCGCAGGCCGCGTCCCGAGCGGGTCTGGCGCGGCCTCGGCCTCGGCCCCGGCGGCGAGGAGCAACCGCATCGCGTCATGGTCGACCGCAGCCTGCGGAGGGAGGGTGGTGGGCAGACGGGGAGCCGATGGGTCGATGGGTCAGCTCACGATTCCGGCGGTGTATAATATTATGTCGACGGAATGCTCGAATAAGAATGGGCTTGAACCGGCTGTCGAGTGCTGGAGTGCGGAGAAGCCGTGCGGCCCGGGCGTGTCGAGGGCGGCGGGTCCGGCGAGCGAAATGGCGCGTCGGAGCAACGCGAGCCGCCACGGCCGTCCGAACTCGGTCGCGAACCGCAGGTCTAGCGTCGCCGCGCCGGCGGTGGAGGCCGAAGCCTCGGCCGTCGCCACCGCGAGCTGCTCCTTGAGCATCCGTTGCCGAGCCAGGGCAGCGTGCCAGGCAGCGTTGGCAAGCACGAGCCCGAGCGAGTGGGTGCTGTGCAGAGCAAAGACTGTCCATGCCGCCCGCCCGAAATCGGCCGCGATTGTCGCCGCGGCGGCGGCGTCGTCGGCGTCGCGACCCAGCGCCTCGTACGCGTACCTCGACAGCAGCAGATGGGGTTAATGGAGTAAATTAATTATTACTTCCGGGTGGGGAGTCGACCCAACGCCGCGTACGCGTACCTCGACAGCAGCAGATGGGCCGCGGCGGTCGCGGGCTGGCCGCAGGCGGGGTGGAACGGCCCCGGGCACGGCAGAGGCTCGACAATAGACGCGGCGACGTCCGGCACCACCAGCAACGGCGGCAGCAGCACCGCCCACCGCCGCGCCAACGGCCACATCTAGTCGCTCCGCAGGCTGGCTAGCCGATGCGCATACCGCGGCCGGGCTGCTCGGACTGCGGTACTGACAGTAGCACCGCGAGCTCGGAAGGGTGTGGGTCGGTATGCCGGGTGGACGCGGGGGATATTATTCGCCTACGTCCACCAGCATGACCCTGCCGAACCACACTGCCGGGCGATACCGTGTACGCTAGCCGTGGTGGAGGGAGGGAGCATGGCCATCCATGGACGCCCCGCGGGACGGCAGCATCGCGTCGCATCATAATCCGACCAGCCGTCGCATAATAAAGGGGGCGCGGGTCCAGTTACCCGACGAGACGTCGGTTCAACCGCTGATAGGCCCGGTTAGACCGCGCGACGGCCGCCCGCGACCCTCGTCGCCGCCGCGCCCCCCGCCGGCGTCGCGAGGTGAGGTAGTTACCAAGGCCACACTCGCTCGGCCGAGCTCGGGCGTCTTCGAGCCCTTCGTGCATTTATAAAATATTTATACCAACCTTCCTGCCAGCCTTATCGGCAGCCGCCCTTTTGGGCACAGCCCATCCCCCCGGGACGTTCGCTTTTTTTTTCTACCTGTGTCCGCATCGGCAACTGTGGCACGCTCGCTCCTCGCGATTTCAGATGGTTCCTCTTCCGTGGTGGCTGCGGCCGTTCACGAGCCATTCCTCTCCGCCGCCGCCCCGCTCCCCCCCCCGGCCGCCGCCGCCTCCGTCGCCTCCGTCCCGGCTGTGGCCCCTTTCGGGCGGGCGGCGAGGGGCCTGCCGCGTGCAAGGCTCGCGCGCCGTCCCGTGCCCAGTGCGAGGCAGTTGTGTTGACGCGCTCACCTTCGCCTGCCCTGGTCGCTCAGGCGGCAACACGGGCAGCTTCGACGAGATTTGGACGGTGGGAGAGTACCAATGCCAACAGCTGTGCGCCGCGTCGCCGGCCTGTGTGGCGATCGGCTATGTCTTTGCAGGCAGCGCTCGCGAGACCGCGCCCTGGAGCACGCAAACATAGACAGACAGACGAACAGACGACAGAGAGACAGCACTGCAGAGACAGCAGACATGCCGACAGCGTGTCCTGCCCCTGCCCCTGCCTCTTTCCCCCACAGGCCGCATGCAGAAGTGCGAGCTCCACAACGTCCGCCTTCACCGCCTACCCTTTGCGCCGCATGGCCGCAACGGCGTCTCTTCACGCGCCTAGTCTCGTGGGAATAGGCGCCCGCCCACACGACCTCCACTCGCGCCTGTAAACAGCGTCTCCTTTTACGCCCTCCGTAAGCTGTGGCAAAGGCGCCTGTCTACTCCATCATGCCGATCGGGTCCACGTCGTGCCGCATCAAGCCGGGCCTGACGCCGGCCGGTGTCCACACCACACACCCCTTCGGGGAGGAGGCGGCGCCAAAAGGCGAGACGAGCCGTCGAAACCGCGCCCCTCACGTGTGAGTATAGGCTTCCGAGCCTCCCCGACACGTCACGCCGCCGCCACGCCTCTCGCCCCAGCGCCGCCTCTCCCGCTGCCTCCGCCGTCGCCAGAGTCGCCGCCCTCGCCGAGCCCGCCGCCGCCCTCGCCGCCTCCGCCGTCGCCTCCGCCGCCGTCGCCACCACCTCCGTCGCCGCCGCCGCCCTCGCCGCCGCCCTCGCCGCCTCCGCCGTCGCCTCCGCCGCCCTCGCCACCACCTCCGTCGCCGCCGCCGCCCTCGCCGCCGCCCCCCTCGCCGCCGCCGCCGCCGCCCACGCCGCCGCCGCCGAGCAGACCTCCCCTTCCTCCGCCCTCGCCGCCGCCGCCGCCGCCGCCGCCCTCCCTTCCGCCCTTGCCGCCGCCGCCGTCGCCGCCTCCCTCGCCACCTCCCTCGCCTCTGCCCTCCGCCCCGCCCTCGCCGCCGCCGAACGACTGCCTCGCCTACGCGCAAGGAGAGGGCTCCAACTTTGTGCCCTGCACAGGCACATCGGCGGCGGGGGTAGCGCGGCACATGCGCCGCGTCGACCTGCGCTACCACAACCTGCTCTCCTCCGCTTTCGACGGCGTCGACATGCGCGGTGCCAACTTGGACGGCGCCGACTTGCGCGGCAGCACCATGTACGACACCAACTTGGCCGGGGCGAGCCTGCGCGGCGCGCGGCTGGCGAAGGTCCAGTTGGCGCGCGCGAACCTGCAAGGCGCCAGACGGCCTCCCGGGCGCTGTGAGGGCGGCAGCGAGCGCGACAACGGTGAGCGTGTCGCGGGTTGTGGCACGCGGTAGGCGCTGACTTCACCGGCGCGGAGCTTCTCGAGGCTGACTTCACAGCGGCCGTCTTCACCGATGTTCACTCGCGCGGCTTGAAGTCGGAGAGAGCGGTCGCGACAATGGTGAGATGAGATCGATGTGCGTAGGCCGACTTCAGCCGCGCGCGGATGGCCCGCGTCACCATAAAGCACATTTTTGAAGGGGCGCGGGCCATCTTCGACGGCGCCGACTTGCGCGACGCGCAGGTCACCGACAACGAGCTGCCCAACACCTCGTGGGTCGGCACCGAGTTGCACGCAGTGGCGATGGAGGACACCGGGCTGCAGGGCGCGCGCATCGAGCGGGCCGACCTATCCGGCGCGCGCTTCGTCGACGTGCGCATGCAGGGGGCGCTGCTCCTGTCCACCTCCCTCAAAGGGATCAACATGCGCGCCGCCACCGGATGCTGCGCTCTAGGGCCGAGCCGCCGACACGACCTGACGCGGGGGGGTGCCTTGCCGACCGCTTTAGGAACGGCCCCGCCAACCTCACTCGCATCACCATCTCCAACTCGTCCTTCCAAGACGCCTTTCTGCCCGGAGCTCTGCTCGTGGAAGCTAACGCTCGCGGCGTGGACTTCTCGGGTCCCTTTCCTGTCCGCACTGCGACCGTCGCACGTTTGCACGCACGAAGCAGCGCCCCAAATATACCCCGAATAGGCGCTATCCTTCCGAACGCCGACTTCCGACATGCCCATGTCGATGGGAGCTCGTTCCGCGGTGCCAGGATCACGGACGCGGTCTTCTCTTGGTCACACCTCAACGCCACCGACTTTACCGATGCCGTGGGGGTGGGCAAGGCTTTGTGGACCGGCTTTCGAGGCACACCGGTCGGATTGCCGCCGGGCCTGCAGTCCCTGTTGAGATAGTCGTCGGCGCCCTTAGGGGTGGAGGTAGAGAGAACAAAAACGACGCCGCCGTCTAACACACAGAGAGTTTTAAGGTGTTTGGTGTCTCCAGACTTGAGACTATTTATTCGGATTTCGCGCCACGCGCGTTGGTGACATGGCCAGTTGGCAGGATCGTGCAGCTAGGGCGGGGACACATGTCCCTAAATCCCATCTCGTCTCAGAGTTTGACCGTTTTATTTATTTATTTATTGGCAGTTGCTCCCACATGCTGTATGCCCTTCTACCCCGCGCGATCCGCTTGGTCGTTGGTGCGTGCTGCCCGTCGGCGTCGCCGGCGTCCCTCGACATGAATGTCTCATGGCCTCCGGCCGCGCAAGGGGCACCCCGCTTCAGTGCGCGACAGGCAGCGGCTCCAGCGCCCCCTCTGCCCTCCCTGCCCAAATCGCATGCATCGCCGGCCGGCCTCGCTGGCCGTCGCGAGCCGCTCCCGCCCCATCCTCGCCGGCAAAACCGGCATAGCGCATCGCTCGCACCGTGCGGCGCGCCGTGTTCGGCCCCCTCCCCCCCCCGCAAATCGCGGGTGTTGGGGTGGAGCGTCATGGTGCGCCCCGAACGGCGGGGGAGGCGGGCGGCGGCGCCCGTCTCCCCCAGAGAGGGCCCCGCGAAGGGGCCCCGAGCGGAGTGTCGAGGTGCCTACAGACGAGACGGAATGCAAGTGAAGCCTTGGTTGGACCGCGAAACCGCCGCCTCGTGCGCAAAGACGAGCCGCACGGCGGTCGCCACCACTGCCGAAGCCGGGGTGCGCCGGGCCGTCGGACGACAATCGCCCGATAATTGCGGCCCAGCGCGCCGCCGGCTCAGACGTCGTCGGGCTTATTCATCTCCACCGCGGCGCCTATGGTGCGAGAAACGCGACATGCGGCTATGGCCCGACCGATATGCCACCTCGTCTCCACGGCGGTGCCGCCTGGTGTGTAGATGCTCGGCCGGGCGACCGTGGCGTGCTTTTTGGTCAGCGCGACGGCGAGGGCCATGACGCCGCAGATGAAGCCGATGATGCCGAGCGCGAGCCCCGCCTTGGCGGTGAGACGAGGGGCGGTGAGGGAAGTGGCAGCGAGGGGGGCGGCAATGGACGAACGTCGCCTTTGCAAATGTTGCGGTCTGGTCGTCCTCGTCGTCGTTGTCCTCGAGCTGCGCCTCCAGGGCTGAGATCCGCGCATCGCGGGTGGAGAGCCCGTCGGCGAGGCTCTGCTGGACGTCGTTCAGCGACGAGGACGACGCGAAAGAGTCAGAGTTGAGTTCGTTCCGGCGGCGAGAACGGCGGCACCGAGTTTGTCTCGGTGAGCGGAGCGGCGGCGGGAGGAGGAGCAGCGGGCGCTCGCTCGCTGTTGCGCTAATTTGAGCCTGGGATCCCATGCCACTGCGACCGGCGTGCCCGGGAACGGAGATCGCGCGCGCGCCGCATTCACGACGCGCGCGATCTTCGCGGAGTCGGGTCCCCAGAGGGAAGCGGTCTTTTCGGCCGACGTCCAGCGGCGCGCAAGGAAGCAGGCGCAGCGCCGGCGGTGTCGCGCTGCATGGGCCAGCAGGGTGCAGTGGCGAGGGGCGGCGGGCTCGGACGTCCACCGAGTCGCTCCTTCGGCAGGGTCGCCTTCGACGGCGACGCCTTCGCCATGTCCAGGACGCGGCCGTCGAAAATCACAGCATTTCATGCAGGGACTCGTGGTATTCGGCACACCTCCCTACCGGTATAATAAGAGGTTTTCTTTTTCTGGCCCAACTCTCGTTCTTACGGCAACATGGCGAGGTGCTGGCGTCGCCCCACGCCGAAGCTCAGACGCCGAAACTCAAAACCGCGCCCTTCGCTGCCACAGGCACGTGCCTCTCTTTCCCAACTGGGTGGTGCGCCATGTGCGCAACCCGGACCTCAAGACCGCGCCGTTCCTCAAGCGGCCGGTGCTGCAGTTCCTCGTCTCGCCAAAGATGAACAAGCTCGAAATCGCCGAGTACCTGCGCAAGCTCTACGGCATGCCCGTCACCAAGGTGCACACCGCCAACTACGACGGCAAGGAGAAGCGCGACCCGCGCGATCCGACCAAGAGGCAAACACACCAACCCCGCCCGCCCGTCCACCAACCGCGCCAGGCCTCCTTCTCCGCCGGCAAGCGTCGAAGGCCAGTTGGTGAGAGACCGCACCGATCGGCTGTCGCGCAGGAAGAAAACCGCCGCGTACAAGAAAGCGTTTGTCTACCTCGCCGGTGCGCTCGGCCGCGCCTCTCCGCCTCTCTTTTCCCGCACGCCTGCGCCGCCCCGCACGCGCGCGTCTCTGGGTCCGCCTCCGCGCGCCCGTGCCGCGCCACACGCAACGTCTCTCACTGCCGTGGCTCCCGCCAACTCTCTAATACTCCCTCCCTCCGACTCCCTCCCCTCGCCGCCCGCACCTCCAGACGAGCAGGGGGCGCAGCGGCCGCGCTATCACGAGGTCGAGGCGCAGCTGACGCCCGAGGCGCTCGCGTCGTGGCCCGCCAAGCCTGGGCTGAGCGCGCGCGAGCTGAGAGAGCAGGCGGAGCGAGCAGGGCGAGAGGGGTGAGACCTGGTGAGAGCCTGAGACTCGCGGGCAGCGTCGGCGGCCCCTGTCGCCCGTGGGAGGACGAGGAGCTATCTTTTGTGTAGTCAGTCGGATTGTGTGAATCGTACATGATTTATCATCGAACGTATAATCTCCACGTAGCGCAAACCTAGGCCAAACCGACCACGCCTCCACGAACCTGCTCACAGTGTCAATGAGAGTAATCAGTAAAAATAAAAAAGCCTATAAAACAAGAGAGCGCCCTGCTGCCTGCTCTACTGGGGTCACGTGATGTCACTCGACCGCGGGCCTGTCCGGAATGACACCGTCGACAAGCCAGCACCCGGCGACCGATTCAGCGTGGTACTGCGCCGCCAGCTCGTCGCGCACGGTGTACGTGCCCGTCTCTTTGTCCAAGGACAGGAGGAGCTCCGCGGCCGCTGGGTGCTGCAGCCGCTCGCTCACCGGCGAATCGGGAACGATGTTTTCCTCTGCCACGTATGACATCTGCGCGCCAGGGCGGTCGCGCTCATCGACGAGCACATTGTAAAAGGGCTGCATGCGCCCGCGCGTGAGCCCTTCGACGTTCATCATTTGCATCCACTCCTCACTCTGTGTGCACTCCAGGTCGTAGCCAACGATGACACCTCGATACTCATACTTTCGGTGTCGCAGCGCCTGACCGATGCTGAAGGTGGCGGCTTGTTCGCCCTGTTGAGAGAGCTCCCAGCTGTAGTCGACAAACGGGTCCGCCACTGCAAATGGTGCACTGCTGCTGCCGGCCGGCCGCACGCGCACGCGACACCGCCACTTCCGCGGCGACACCGACAGCACCGACAAGATCTCAAAGCTCGTACACCCGACCAGAGGAGCGTACGCCGGCGTCTGCTTCACCATCCGCTCGAACTTGGTCCACGGCCCAGTGGCTCTCCGGTTGTTGGGCGATGCGAAAGAGAAGCAGCACCTGACGTCGCCACGCTGGAGCGCCGTCAGCTGCGCCTCGACGACTACTTGCGGTGCGAGTCCGCGAGCCGGGGCGTGTGGAACTACGACTGCTAGTGAAAAGATCGCAGGGAAGACGGCGGCCAACATTCGGGCAGGATTCGAGCCCTGTTTCCCCTCGAAAGGGTGTTTGCAGCAGGGTTCGCGGTTCGGGAGCCTCGGCCAAGTGGATAGGGCGGGTTTGAGGTGCCACAGACGTCAGACCTCCACTGGGATCTGGGTAGGAACCTACGGTAGGTAGGTCGTGCGCGTTTTTCTCCCGGACCAGGGGCTCGACTGGCATGGGGGCGCATGCAGTGAGTGGCAAAGTGCGCTCGCCGCGAACGCGCCAATCATACTCGAGGGCTCCGGGCTCGCAGCTTGGGGAGGGTCAGGGGGTCAGGCATGGCGCGGCCACGAGCGAGTAGCGCGCGCGGGAGATAGAAGCGGCAAGCGCGGCTAAACAGGCTGAGGGAGGGTGAGAGAGAGAGAGAGAGAGAGAGAGAGAGAGAGAGAGAGAGAGAGAGAGAGAGAGAGAGAGAGAGAAGAGAAAGAATGTAGAGTGTAGAGCGCTGTAGAGCTGTAGAGATGTAGAGCGCTCTGGAGCACTGTAGAGCTGTAGAGCTCTACATTCGCCGCGGGACGATGTGAGTCGCCTGTAGAGCGATGTAGAGGCGCTCAACAACGTGAAATCTCTACAACAAGCTCTACATCATAAGCGGCGAACGAGGCACGGTCGCTCTCCGACATGAGGCGCGTTGCACTTGCCAGTGCTGCCCTGGCCTTCGTGTCTACCCGCCCAATGGGGGTGGCAGGTGCCTCTGCTGCTGTGGCATGCGTCACGGCTGCGACTGGCCGGCGCCTTGGCGCGTCAGCTCGGCTCGGCGTAGCGATCGTGGCCAGCGCAACTCGCCTGGACTCAACGCTCAGCCAGGAGCTCCCGCACGCGCTGGCGCGAGTCATGGCGCATGCAACGCTCAGCAATGATCGCCTCGCCTCGTGCAAATGCGACCGTCCTCGCAGCCGACAGTCCACCGCCTGCTAAAGAAGCACAGCGACGAATGCGGCACCGGCGACGCATGGCAGGCTGGTCATGACGCAGTCATAGGGTGTTGTGTGCCGTCAGAGTGACTCTCTGTGTGTGAGTGTGTCAGGGATAGTCAAGCCCGTCCATCAGAGATCCAGTAAGCTCGGAGACACCCCATTGGCGCGGCTCGACCTCTTTGAGTCACTGCCTTCCCGGCGGTTTGGCTGTAGACAGTAGAGCCTCTACAACCATCTCTACAGCAAATCGCGCTCTACATCGCTCTACAGGCGACTCACATCGTCCCGCGCCGGATGTAGAGCTCTACAGCTCTACAGCACTCTACAGTCTCTACAGCTCTACAGCGCTCTACACTCTATACACCCTCTACACCCTCCCTCAGTAAACAGGCCGGTGCCAGCCCACGAGCGGTCGTCTCTCGACACGAGCGGCACGCTGGGCCTGGGGTGGGTGGGGGCGTCAATCAACACAGATGGATGGAGCTTCCGCTTTCCTTATTATCCACCGTTCCATTGGTTTGGTGGCGAGATCCAGCAAGAACATGGATGTGTGACGGCGAGGCGCGCGGCCCGTCCCGGGTTGTGACACATAGAGTATAGGTCTAGGTAGGGCCTAGGGGCGGCCCGCGCACGCCGCCCCGCGACGCGCCGCGCTCCAGAGATGGGGAGGACGGAGGAGAGCCTATCGCGGCTTTAGCCTTTACCTTAGACCTTAGAGAGATCGTGTTAGCCGCGGTGGGGGCCGATTTTTCGCGAGAGTTTTGGGATCCCTAGAGCTAGACCCCCTAGACGGCAAGGAGCCCGAGCCCAGGCTTTTCTTTGCGAAAAGAAAGATCGAAAACCTCCCCTCCGTTCTCATGCCGTGTCGCGCGCCTCGGCGAGGAGCGACCGGATCCGCTGCTCGACGCCGTCGATGTCTCCGCCCACCACGGGAAGGTCCTCCTCCTCCGCGTCGCGGAAGAACTTGAAGGTTGGGAACGAGTCCACCTGGAGGCCACAGCACGAGGGGCTGGGTGGATGCCTGCGGAGACAGTGTGCCCATCTTTCTTTGTGAACCGGGACGCCCCTCGGAGCTCTCTGCGGTATGCTCCCCCCATCTCGTGAGGCGCGTCCGCGTTGTTCGTCACCTGGTGGTCCCCCATCAGCTGCGGCGTCATCTCCGCGTCGAGCCGCGCAAACGTGACGCCAGCGAACTCCGGCTTGAGCGAGAGCGCGGCGAAGAGCGGCTTGACGGCGGCGCACGGGCCGCACCACGGCGCGCCAAAGTCGGCGACGAGCAGCCCGCCTGCAGGGACAGGCACGCGATGGCGCGGGGAAGGCTCGCTGCAGTGCGCACAAGGTAGCGCGACCAGGCAGCCCGCCCCCAGAGGCAGCAGGTCGTATCGCTCCACCTCGGCTACTTCTCGGCTATCTCGCGCCCCCCGGGGCCATCAGCAAGTCGTACCACGCCTCGGCGCTCTCCACCGCCACCACCCGCCCCTCGCCCGCGCCTCCGCCCGCCGCCGCCTCCGCCTCCTTGCGCAGCTCTGCCAGCTGGGCCGTGAGCGCCTCGACCGCCGCCGGCCCGCCGCCGAGGGCGCTCTCCACGCGCGCCGCGTTGTCGCCGTGCGCGAGCAGCTCGGGCACCTGCCTCGCCGCCAGAGGTGAGAGGCGCGTGCTACTTTCGCCACGCCGCGTGCGAGAACCAGCAGGGTGTGCATGCGGCGTCGCGCCCTGCCGACAGAACCGTGTGTGCCGTCCCGCATCTAGCGCCAAAGCACGTGCGGCGCGCGCAGCTCTGCCGCAACCGTCTCCAGCAGCGGCGCGGGCAGCGCCCGGCACGCCGCAGGCAGCGCGCCGGAGAAGCGGGTTGGCCAGCCAGCCTCCCGATACTGCGCGGCGGTCAGTGCGTGGCGGAGGTGCGCCGAGCCGCGTCGCAGCTCGGTCGCCGCGTCGGCGGTGGCCGGCAAGACAAACTCCTCTGCGCCCCCGCCGCCGATGCTGCACACACCGCCCTCGCACACCGGCTGCGCTGCCGCCCGCTCGAAGCCGAGGGCGGCGAGCGCGTCCGCCGCGGCGGGCAGGCTGGCGAGGCCGCGCTGGAAGGCCTGTCGGCAGATGGTAGAGGTGTGAAGAGACGGCCGCTTCATGCGTCCACGGCAGGGGCTGTGGCGAGGTTGCAGCTTGAGCGCCTTGGCGGACGAGCGGATGGTGCGGAACTTGGCGTTGTCCGGATCGGCGAGAGCGTTGTCGCAGTACCGCAGCAGGAGCGACACGCATCGCGCAAAGGCCGCGTCCGAGCCGCTCTGCCGCTGCAGCCCGTCCAGGGCAGCGGAGAGCGCCGCTGGCGGCGGCTCTTCCCTCGGCGGCGGCTCCGCCTGGGGCGGCCGCGCGTCGTACCACGGCGCCGCTGCGTCGCGGGAAGACGCTGCGGCCGGCGTCGCGAAGGCTCTCTCGATGTAGTCAAGAGCCGCCTTCGATGACGATGCCGCGAGCGCTTCAATGACGATGCCGGCGGGACGGTGAGCGGCGGTGAGCGGCAGCACGCGCGGACCAGCGTGTTCGCGCGGACCAGCGGAGGCCGGCAGCGGCAGAGAGCTGCCGATGGGCGGCACGGGCAGCGAGCCGACCAGGCCGAGCAATAGAAGGAGGTCCATGTGGTTGGGTCGGGGCCGTCGACACCCCCAGCAGGCTCGGCCTCCACAGCCTTCGAGGCCTCAGCTGCGCGTTGGGTTTCTTGCCGTCGTCCCTGGCTGTGGGCAGGGGCCCGCCCCGCACACAGCGGGTCCCCAAGGGTGAATCAGCTTCGAAAATCCCGCCGCCTCGCCGCTACCTCGCCCGCTCGCGCCCGACTTTCCACCTCCTCGTGACCCAACCCGCCACCCCCCTCGCCCGTCACGCCGTCACCCTCCCGCCGCCTCGCCGCTACCTCGCCCGCTCGCGCCCGACTTTCTACCTCCTCGTGAAACACCCCGCCACGTCAGTCACCCTCCCGCCGCCCCGCTGCTCGCTTGCCCGCTCTGCCCAGCCGACCGACGCCCCGCCATCCGTTGCCGTTAGTTATGCCGCCGCTCCTTACTGTCCGCCGTGCCGTCGTTCTTTACCATACCGCGCCGCCTTTCCATACTTCCTGCTTCGACGGGGTTTGTGTTGAGGAGTGACCCGTGCCGCCGTGTGCCCCGCAGCGGCCTCGCTGGGCCAGAAAGTCGGCCCCGAGTGCCAGCAGCAGCCTCATTGAGCCAGAACGTCGGCTCGCGAGGTGTGGGTGCTAGTATGAGCCCGATCCGTCGCAGTGCTCTTGCAGAGGCGGTTAGTGGTGCACTAACCCCGAGAAACCCGTCGGGTCACTCCTCATCGCAAACCCTGTCAGCAGTCCTCCTCCAGGAATGTACGTAAGAGCCACATACATTGAGAGAGAGAGAGAGACATTGA
>NW_005200853.1:180149-200085 GCF_000372725.1 Emiliania huxleyi CCMP1516 | reverse complement strand
CCAGCAGCTTTTAGCGATTGTCGAACCTCGAAGCCTGTTCGTTTTTGAACATTGAAGAAAGGCACACCGGTACTATCGGGCCACCGGTGTCGGGTCACCAGTACTAAACAAAAATTCGACACTTTGGTGAGAGCATGCAGTATTGTGGCATATCATGTCACATAAGGTCAAGCTTGACCGCAGAAGCATCAAGAAGCGGATACTCCAGCTCGACTGTGCCGGCAACGCTGCCTCCTCACGCCGGCCGGCTGCCAGCAGCCGTCGCGGCCCGTGGCGTGCACTAGAGAGGGAGAGAGGTCGAGTCCGCGTGGCTCAGGCCGGCCAGAAGGTGTGTGGCGACGGCACCGTGGCAGGAGTGCGGAGAAGAGCTCGCCGAACGCGAGCAGCGGAAGGCCGAAGTGTGCCAGCGCGAGAGCCTCGCGAACGGGTGCAGAAGGAGCTCGCCGTGACACGATGCCGGGCGGTGGTGGTGCTCTGGCGGCTGTGCACAGTGGGAAACGTCAGGCTGCAACAGGGCAGCACGATGGTCGTGCCCCGCTGCAGCCTGGCCTGACATGCACAGGGCGAACAGAGACGGTACTATCGCCTGGCGCTCGTCTGGGCAAACTTTGACCGCCGCCACAGCTCGCCACGAGCACGCAGCGACAAAATGATGACCGTGTCGAAGTTGAGGCTGGTCGAGAGAAAGAGGCTGCCATGCGAGCCGGCAACTGGCTGGCTCGGCGTGGACAGCCGGCGGCGACTTTTTGCCGAAGAGCGTGCCTGCCGAAGAGCGAGTCTGACTCAAAGTGCACGGAGTGGGCGCCGCCGACCGTCGGGAGGAGTCCGATGGGTGCCAGGACGATCCAGAGAGCGATGAAGGCGCAAATTGCGCCGCCGAAACCGGCGGTAGAGGCCAGGCCGTGCGCGTGGGCCGGTCGGGCCACGTCCCGGGGCGAGCGATCGAGGGCCGCGGGGATCGCCCCGTCGGCCGAGCGGTGCGAACGGCCGGTCGCCCGCTTCGGGTTGGACCCACCGGGCGGTCCGGCGGCGGATTGCATGGCCGGGCGGGCCTCCGGGAGGCAGGCGGGGCCGTGACAGGGGCAGGGCAGAAATTCCATTCGGAGAGCGTGTAGCGCGACCCGCCTGCTACTTTCAATGATAGGGACTCGCGATCTAGGATTCCTACAGCGAAATCCAGCTGAAGCAAGGGTGTTGTCCCGGAATGGTGCCGACCCAAGGCGAGCTGGGGTGGCCGGACGGCGGAGGTGGTGTCCGAAAGGACGTGGTCATCACTGCCGTGGCGCACGGCTTACCCAACGTGCTCGACGAAGCCGCAGAGATCAAGGAGGCCTTTGGCGAGCGAGCCAAGCTGCTCCAAGACTGCAGCGTCGATGCGCTCGACGAGGCGCTTCAGGACTGCACCGTCTGGTTCTTTGCCGGTCACGGCGCGAGTCTTCAAGACGAGCGCGTGCTAGCCTTTGCGAGCGCGGATGGCGAGTATGAGTCGATTTCGATCGACGCGCTGGCCGAGCTCGTTTGGCCGCACGTGACTCGCGGCTTGGGGCTCGTGGTGCTGACGGGCTGCTGCACGTCCCAACTTGCGATAGCGCTGCGCGACCTGGCGAGTGTTCCGTGTGTCGTCTGCTGGGAGACCCTCGTCGCCGATGAGGCCGCGCGTGCCTTCGGCAGGGAGCTGGCTTGCAAGCTGAGCTCCGATGTCGACATCGAGTTGGCCTTCTCTGCCGCCCGCACGGCGGTGACCTGCCTGACCGAGCAGGGCAACCTTAACGGGTGCGCGGGGCAGGTACAAAAGTTTGAGCTTGCCGATCCGCGCGACGCGTCCAGGGTCCACCAGGGGAGGCCCAACCGCCACCGCCTGATCGTTGCGAACGGGAGGGGGCGCTTCGCTGCAGGCGTGCCTCGAGTGCTCGGCCTCGACCGGCCTGCGCTCGCGGCTGTCCCGCTCGACGCACCTCTAGCCTCGGAGACACACGCGCGGGAGATCGATCTCGGGCGGGTTCGCTCCCAACTCCGTGATGGCAGCGCAATCGTCAGCCTATGTGGCCAGGGTGGCGTCGGCAAGACGCTGCTCGCAGCGGATGTCGTGCATGACGCCGACTGCCGCCGCCAGTTTGCCGACGGCGTGATCTGGCTGCACGTGGGGCAGCGAGGCAGCGACCGGCTCGACAGCCTGATGGGGCGCGTGATAGCCGACGTGCAGACGCGGCTGCTCGGGCCGCGCTTCGATTCTCGGCCGCCTCCCTCAGACTGGAAGCGCGCAAAAGAGTGGCTCGCCAACACGCTCCGCTCTCGGCGGCTGCGCTGCCTGCTGGTCCTCGACGACGTGTGGTCCTCCGAGGTGGCCACGGTCTTCGCGGGTGTCGAGTCGATCGCGCTTCTCATAACGACGAGACAGTGCGAGGTTGCGGAGAGCGCGGCGCTGCTGATGCCCGGCTCATGCGCGCCGCCGATTCACATCGATTGCGTCGAGCCGCGCAGCCAGATGGCCAAGGAGATCTTCGCAACCGCCGCCAAGCTCGCCGTTTTGGATGTGCCCAGCTCTGCCGACGAGGTGCTCGACGCTTGCGCTGGGCTGCCAATGGCGCTGGCGATGGCGGGGGCGATGTGCGCCAGCCAGCCGAGCAGCAGCGAGGCGTGCTCAAAGCTAGCCGCTGACCACCGCGAGGCGAGGCTCGCCGAGCGGCTGCTGCAAGGGCCGTTCTACGCCGCTGACAAGCACGCGGACGCGCACCACCAGTCTTTGAGCGCAGTGATCAGCCTGTCGGTCACCCGCTTGCCGCCGAAGGCGCAGGCGCTCTTTCCAGCGCTCGCGCTGACGCCGCAGAGGCTGCCCCTCGAGCGCAGCCTGCTCGCACAGCTGTGGGACCTAGACAGCAGCGAGACGGACATTCCGGAGCAATTCTTCCTAGGGTTAGCGCCGAAAAAGCCCTTAGCTCCGGCTAGGGCTTCGGGGCCTCCGAAGCCGACCACGAGGAAGGGCCGACTTAGGGTTAGTATAGCGGGCCGAGAAGGCCGCCCACACCCGCGAGGATGGTTGTGTGTTTGCCTCCCCGACTCGGACGGCCGCCTCAGAGGGCGGGCATGCGTCCTCTCGCCCTCTCACCCGCGGGAGATGGCCGAGTCCACGGAGCCGCACGCTGCCTCTCCTTGGACGCAAGGCTCCGACTTCTATAGAGAAAATCCCATCTGCACCAGCGCTTTAAAGTAAAATCGTCAAGAGAAATCGACGCCCCGTGCTGGGCGTTGGGGTAGGCAGCCATCCTTTTTAAGGTGAGGCGTCTCTGCCGACCTGTGAAGACGCTTTACTTGCGAGCAGTGCGTGGACCAGATGGCGCGAGGGCATCGCAACATGGCTAAGGAGGCAGGGAAGCTTCTGCTCCGAGACGGCCGCTCAGGACCGCAAAATGGTGTTCCTGAAGGTTGTGTCAGTCGGGCTGGCCAGTATCCGGGGCCTGACGGTCCAATGTTTCCCTCAAGAGTACTTCTCTCCTACCCCACCCTTCCACCTTAGATGTGTCGGACCATATGTGTTCACGGCGAAACGCTGTGAATACATAACGCGCCCCGTCGAGCTTACGGCGGGCGCGCTGCGGTCGTACGCCTCCCAAGTCATATGCCACGGCGTTCGGCCTAGAATCAGCACACGCGCCTCTGCTCGCTAAGACTCATCCAATGAACTGTACGTCACCCTGATGAGTGCAAGATAGGGCTAGCCGTTGGTGGGTAGCCCGAGAGGAGAGTGCCCATAGACGCCTCACAAGACCCCACGCACGGTCTCGTCTGTGCCTCGCGGCCGGCGAAGATTGCTAGAGGCGGAGCAGTCTGCTCTAGCCTCACACATTAGCCCCTGTCGCCTGTGTGTGTTTGTTTGCTGTTGTTTGTCCCTTGGCACCGCGGGTGCTGGGGGGGGTGGCAGGGGGAACGTGGCCTTGAGTGATGTGTACGTCCACTCAGGGTGTGTGGCAGCCCAGCTGGCTGAGTGTCTTGTGAGCTTGTTTGTGTCTGTGTGTCGCTCGAGCGTGTCGTCATCATCTGTCTCTCGTCCATCCATACCGCGTTGGTGTCCAGTCCGAGCCTGACTGTTCTTCACCTTCCTAACATAACATAACATAACTTTAGGAGGAGATGCAGGTGTCGCCACGACAGCAAGCGGATGCTTTCCTTCGATCGGTAAGGGCAGCCGAAGAGGGAGGGAACGAGCTGGGAATTGAGGGAGGGATGGGAGCAATGAGTATGACCCCTTCGCCAAGCATACCGCAGCCACCGCCGAGCATTACTAAATTACTAAAGAGGAGACAGTCCGCCCAGCAGTGCGCTGTAGCGGCGGTTCTCATGTCAGGGCATGTCCATACGCCGGTTTGCTGATGTCAAGAACTTTTACATCACCGCTGCCGGCCCTAGCGCCGTCACCAACGACCCCGTCACCATCGCCGCCGTCACCGACGCCGGCACCACAACGATCTCTCAGGCGTCGCCCCGAAGATGGGAGTTATTTGGAAAGCCGCTGGGGCCAGTATCGCCGACTTTCTGAGGATGCTCCGCCCGCGCCGCCTTGTGGGCCGGGCTACGGGCGAGTCGCGGGCGATGTCGCCAACCTCGGTGCAATCAACGGCGTGGGAGGCGGCATGACGATCACCGGCTGCCACGTGTGCTCCGACGCTTGCGACAACGAGCCGTTGTGTATGTCGTACGAGTGCAGCGCGGTGCAGCTCCTGTGCAACCTCAACACGCAGACCTGGCCCGACGGGTACCCGAGCTCGAACGCGGACTACGAGGACTTCGCCTTCTGCGTCAAGCTTCAGCCGTGCTACGACATGCCTGGCACGTGGACTCGCTCTTCCCTCTCCCCCGGCTGCTACGCTACCAGGGACGCCGAGACGTGCTGCCGCTCATCCGACCCGCGCTCTGCTTTCAGTGGCGACGACGCCGATTGCGTCTACCGCTCCCAAGGCAACATGGACGGCAACCACTGCCAGCCGGCGGGCTGGGCGTCGTCCAACGGCTTTCCGTCGAGCACGTGGGAGGACTGCGCGAGCATCCTCGGCCTGAGCAGCTGCCCGCCACCGGCGTCGCCACCCACGCCTGCTTTGGTTCGTCAGGACCCCCATGTTCACTTCGCGCACGGCGGTCGGGCTGACTTCCGGGGCCGCAACGGAGCTTACTACAACTTCTTCTCTTCCCCTCGCCTAGCCGTCAACGTCAAGACTGAGGATGCGACGTTCCGGCTACACGGCGGCAAGCTCATTGTCCATGGCAGCTTCCTCACCGAGGCGCATATCGTCGCTGGCTCCTCAAACCCCGCTCTTCTTTTCCCATTCGCTGAACGACGAGAACTGGGGGTGGAACGTCATCAATGGGACATGCAAAAACCACCACTTCAAGTTCGGAAAGTGGGGGTTCAAGCAGTGTGGTGAGCTCAGAATTGAGATGACCTTCTCCACCGCCACCTTCACCCTCGGCAACTGGACCATTACTGTGCGGGGCAACCACGTTTACGATTGGATCTCGGGACCGAAGCACCGCATTGATGTCAGCTTCAGTGCAAAGGGCGATGCCGCCACGCGATCTCTGCCGCATGGAATCATCGGGCAATCTTTCGCCTCGGCTGCGCCACGGTATGGCCTACTAGACGATTACCCCAAGGCCGGCGAGTTCACGACCTCGGCGATGGGAGAGGGCGCGATTGAAGGGGAGGCCGCTCTGTACGAGATGCCTTCTTCGCACGCAACGGATTATGCCTTCTCACGCTTCCACAAGGCAGAAGCTGCAATCGACCCAGATCCGCTGCTGGCGCTCGGTGCGAGCGCTGCCACCGTCCAGGAGCAGGACATGTACTAGCTCGCGCCAGCGCCTCCTGCTCGGGCTCGATGAACCAGGCGGCGAGGAACCAATGCGAGCCGGGCATGTCGGCCGAGTTGGCGTTCTCGGTGATGTCGAACACGGGCGTCTCATTCACGACCATGATGTGGACGACGCCGTGCTCCTGCGGAAGGGCCGACTTAGGGTTAGTATAGCGGGCCGAGAAGGCCGCCCACACCCGCGAGGATGGTTGTGTGTTTGCCTCCCCGACTCGGACGGCCGCCTCAGAGGGCGGGCATGCGTCCGGTGCGTTACCGTCCACTCGGCGGGGTCGCAGCTGCCTCTGCGCGTCCTGTGGATGTACCTTTGTCGCGCGCCGGAGATGACTCGACGCCGCTGAGATCGGAGATCAAGCTCTGACAGGTCGCACGTCGCTCCTTTGACGCCGACGTGACTCACCCGTGCAGATCACATCAGGACACGGTCTCGACGCGCTCGGTACGACGCCTGCGACCCGTCTCGGGTCAGGTGGCACGACGCTCATCGCGCCTACCAGCGCTGCCGTACAGGTTGCCACGACGAGGTCGAGCACGCTTCTATACGCTCGCCGAGCCTTCCTTTCCATCCCATTTGGCAGCCTGGGAACGGTGGCGGTCAGAGGCAAAGCATACGAGGGGTGGTGGAACCACATGTCACGGCTACTGCCGGCTCGACCCCACGATAGCCTCCGGAGGCTGACTTTGAGGCACAATCATCGGACGACGTCGGCGAGTTGAGTCGCGCTCGCGGTAGCCAGATGACCTCTCATACTAGTATCATCGGCCATGGCCGCAGGAAGCGCGGGGGAGGGCGCTGGGAGCAACACGGAGCTCCGTTGGACGTTTTCAAGATTAGCGTGTCAGAGTGAAATGGAACTAGCCCATCCTTTTTAAGGTGAGGCGTCTCTGCCGACCTGTGAAGACGCTTTACTTGCGAGCAGTGCGTGGACCAGATGGCGCGAGGGCACCGCAACATGGCTAAGGAGGCAGGGAAGCTTCTGCTCCGAGACGGCCGCTCAGGACCGCAAAATGGTGTTCCTGAAGGTTGTGTTAGTCGGGCTGGCCAGTCCCCGGGGCCTGACGGTCCAATGTTTCCCTCAAGAGTACTTCTCTCCTACCCCACCCTTCCACCTTAGATGTGTCGGACCATATGTGTTCACGGCGAAACGCTGTGAATACATAACGCGCCCCGTCGAGCTTACGGCGGGCGCGCTGCGGTCGTACGCCTCCCAAGTCATATGCCACGGCGTTCGGCCTAGAATCAGCACACGCGCCTCTGCTCGCTAAGACTCATCCAATGAACTGTACATCACCCTGATAAGTGCGAGATAGGGCTAGACGTTGGCGGGTAGCCCGAGAGGAGAGTGCCCGTAGACGCCTCACAAGACCCCACGCACGATCTCGTCTGTGCCTCGCGGCCGGCGAAGATTGCTAGAGGCGGAGCAGTCTGCTCTAGCCTCACACATTAGCCCCTGTCGCCTGTGTGTGTTTGTTTGCTGTTGTTTGTCCCTTGGCACCGCGGGTGCTGGGGGGGGTGGCAGGGGGAACGTGGCCTTGAGTGATGTGTACGTCCACTCAGGGTGTGTGGCAGCCCAGCTGGCTGAGTGTCTTGTGAGCTTGTTTGTGTCTGTGTGTCGCTCGAGCGTGTCGTCATCATCTGTCTCTCGTCCATCCATACCGCGTTGGTGTCCAGTCCGAGCCTGACTGTTCTTCACCTTCCTAACATAACATAACATAACTTTAGGAGGAGATGCAGGTGTCGCCACGACAGCAAGCGGATGCTTTCCTTCGATCGGTAAGGGCAGCCGAAGAGGGAGGGAACGAGCTGGGAATTGAGGGGCGGCGCGGCGCGAGGCGGCGGCGCGGCGCGAGGTGTGCTCGCGTGGAGGGGGCGACAATGTGACGGTTGGGGCCGCAAAGCCAAGATGGCTGCGGCGTGACGCCGTTACTCACGGTGTGAGATCGAGTGTTTGTGTCCACAGTACACCCGTTTTAGGTTGCAGGCCCGCGTAGGGCGAGTGATTGTCTTGCCTGGGCGGAGTACAGGTGTGGGAGTGTCGAAGAGTGCGGTAGAAACGTAGAATTTGAGCTTTTCTGAGACGAGAAAAGCGAGGCTGAATCGCTATCTCAGTGCGCGCGCCGTGCATGTATAGGAGGGGGAACGGTGGCGGTGTGGTCGAGGTGGAAGGAAGCGGAACCGTAAGGCGATGGGAGGGTAACGAGGCGGGGGGGTGGCGGGCGGGTCGGCGGGGAAGCGGCGGCACGGCGGCACGGCGGCAGAACGGAAGGGCGCTGGAGGGCGGGTCGGACGGCTGAGCGGGGGTGGCAGCAGGATGGAGGCTAGGCGGCGGTACGGCGCGGGGAGGGGGGGTGGCGGATGGATCACGAGGGAGGAGAGACTCGGGCGGGCGCGAGCGAGCGGCGAGGCGGCGGGAGGGCGAGGCGAGGGTGGTGGTGAGTGGGTCAGGAGGAGGTACAAATTCGGGCGCGAGCATGTGAACGAGCAGCGAGCAAGCAAGGCGGCGGGAGGGTGACGAGGCGAGGAAGGTGGCGGATGGAACACGAGGAAGTAGAGATTCGGGCGATCACGAGGAAGTAGAAATCCAGGCGCGAGCGGGGGAGCGAGCGAGCGAGTGGCGAGGCGGCGGGAGGGTGGGGCGAGGGTGGTGGCGGGAGGAGGGGGCGAGGGCGAAGGCAGGCAGGCGATAGGCGAGACGACAGGGCGGCGGGCAAGCTGGCGTGGGAGCCTGTCGAGGACTGGGGCTCCACTCGAGGTCATGTTCATAGATTCCAAAGCATGTTAATAGCAAAGGGGGTAAAAGGTACCCTCGACCCTCACGCCTGCAACCCTCGCGCGATACAGCATACCACTGCTCCGCAAGAGACACCGTTGCAGGGCCAACCCCCATCGCCATCCATCGTAGAACATGATCTCGAGCACTGCCCCAGCCCCTCAGCCACTACACCATCATAGTCACCCGCGCGAGCCGCTCGATGCGCGAGGCGAGATCGAGGCCGGCGTAGTGCTGCTGCATCGACCTCTCTCGCTCCTGCTCGTTCCAACCAAAGATGCAGCCGATGTCTGTGATGATAGCGCCCGTGACATCGCTGGTGTCCCGCGCCACCTTGTCCGAGAACCGTCGGTTTGAGTGGTGGGCAAACTTTAGGACCGGGTTGCCCGCTTCATCCTCCTCAACCGCGTTTGGTTCTCCTCTGTTTGCTACTAGTCCATTTCAGTCTGGGGGTTTCTTTTTTCGGAAGCCTTCGTTGTTAATAGAAAAAGGCGAGAGGGGTCCCATGTCATGGTTGCAGACAGACAAGCGCACTCACACCGCCCCCACACCCGCACCCCGCCGCCCCGCCTAGGCAGGGAGAGAGACGAGAGAGAATGGAGCAGCCCGAAGGAGGGGGGACAAACCCGTGTGGGAGGGTAAAGGTAGCGGCGTCACGCTGTTCCTTTCGGTTTTGGGTTTTAAAACTCCGTTTCTTACTGTCAATGTTTTTTGTCGTAAGATTCTTTTTTTGAAGTGACGCGTCCCAGCCCCGTCCATCGGGCCCCGTCCACTCTCGGGAGAGCATGTGCATGGCTCCGCCAGCACATGCGCTCGCCTCCCTCGGGATCGAACCCGAAGTCCAGCTCCGTGGCAGCGGCGCCAGCAAGAGGGTGTATTCTGGGCGCGTAGCCGCCACCAACGAGCCGGTCGCACTTGTCTCTGCGCCGAACGACACGTACGAGCGAGAGAACGAGGTCTTCATCCGCCTTGGCAACGACCCTCCGCACCCGTCGCTTGTGCTCGCACGTGCCGCCTGCACGGTTGGCGCCTGCACGTACTACATCGCGGACCTCCTCGTGACCGACCTCTTCGATCTGATCACCGATGGCGGTGTTCTCGGCGAGCAGCGCGTTCTCGGATTAGTCTCGCAGCTGCTGAGCGGCATGGTCTTCATGCACCGCCTGGGCGTGGCACACCTCGACCTCAAGTTCGAGAACATTGGCATCGATGCCGCTGGCCGAGTCCGCATCTTCGATTTCGACATCTCGATGCTCGCTGTGCCGCTGCTCCACCCCAAGCCGGCGCTCGAGTGCCCTAGGCGCTTGGGCACTAAGTCCTATCGGGCGCCGGAGATGTGGCTCGCCAATGAAGAGACGCCGTGCGATCCGTACAAGGCCGACATCTGGTCGATGGGCGTCGTCGTCTTCTCGCTCCTCTTCGGCTTCTTTCCCTTCGACGTAGCCCGTCCCAGCGACCGCCGCTTCGTGGTGGCACGCTACGCGCAGGCTACGAACCAGTCGACGCTCGCGGCGCTCATCGGGATGTACCCGGGCAACCAGGAGGCGGCCAACACGCTCGCAGGCCTCTCGGGGCGCACGCGCAACATCCTCGAGGGCATGCTCACCATTGCGCCCGAGCAGCGCGCGAGCCTCGAAGCCCTGGCCGCCCTGCTGCCCGCCCAGCTGCAGGCCGAGTTCCGCGCCGTCGCAAGCGACTTCAACCCCACCGCGCCAGAGGCGTGGAAGCTCCGCGATGGTGTTGCGTTCCGCGACTTGGACGTCACCTGCTGCCTCCTTTTCCGCAGCCTGGACGACGCCGGCTCGGCCGAAGAACCGACCAAGACGGAGTCGATTGATGAGCTGTCCAAGTGCCCCCTCGTTCCGCCGCGCATCGTGCGGCAGAACGTGGAAGCGGTCGCGTGACTTCGTCACGCTGGTCCACTGGTCCTGGTGCTGGCACTGTCTGGTGCTGGTCCCGATGCCGGTGTGCCGTGTTGTACGATTCTGTCTTTTTTGTGTCTGACCTTCCCCCCTTGTTCATATGTGGGTGTTTTCTCGGTCGTCGGTCGAATGGTGTTGCATGTTCTACGTTTCTTTTTACTATGGGGGAATGCTCTGGCCGACGCTACAAAGGGTATCCGGCCCAAGGAATCAAGACCGCATATCTCGTTGACGTTGTCGCTCCTGGGTCCAAAACGTAGTACACATGTGCTATGCCATGTGTCGCCCCTAGGGGCCTCCGGCTCCGCCTCATCTAGAAAACCCCGGCTCTATGAGATCATGGAAAAAAGCATGAAATCTATATGAAGCGTGATTTCATACCGGATTTGTGATTTCACAACGCAAGATTCATGGGCATGATATCACACTCCGACCGTGAAATCACAGCTGGCTGGCGCGAGCGAGTGTCCCGTGTTCATAGCAGATACATGTCAGTGTTCAGGCGGAACAGCGGATCCTCTGCGTCGAGAGCGTCAGCCAGGCTCGCTATGATTGCGGCCCGGTATCGCACCTGCTCGCAGCTCACTACCCCGTAGTGAGGGCTATTAGCGCGTGGGTGCCCCCTGTGGCGGCGGCTTCCGGGTCGCTTCGACCACCGGAAGGCCTCAAACGGACCGACCGCCTCGCGGGGGGTCAGGGGGCGGATGCGCGCAGCATCGAGGTCGTGCAACGAGTCGAGCCATCGGATGTAGCACAGCTGCTCTGGCCCAAGGTAGCGCGCGATAAAGCAGAGAATGAGCTGGCCGTACCACAGCTTGCCCTGGCCATCGACATCCACAGCAACAAAGACAGGGGCCTCGCCGGTCGGCCGCACCTCTTGCCGCGTCTCATCCTGGCAGAGGGCGGCGTGTAGCTTCGAGCCGCCTCGCTCTGCTGCGCGGAAGTTGGCAGGCCATCGCTGCACTGCCACGCCCGGTCGAACCTCAAGTAGCGAAGAAGTGAGGCTGGGCATTCCACCGGGGAACGAGGCGTCGTCGCTGCCGCCGCCCGTGGCTTGATGCAAATACAAGGCCACGGAGAAGGGAAGCTGAAGGAGGGAAGGGTGGATGTTTTGCGCAGCCCCAAGGTCGATTCGGCACACCGTCTCTCGAACCCCCATCAGCCGGCTGGGTGGGCCAAGCTGCGGCGACGCGAGAGGCGGCGGAGGCGCAGGCGAGGCGTCGGCCCGCTCCGCAAGTTGCAGCAGCAGCTTGAGCAGGTCGGTCCGACTGACCACCGTCGTCATCTGCTCCTCGGCACCGTGAGGGCCACGGTGGTAGTTGGTGCGTCTCCACGGCTCCTTGGCATTGCTCTTGTTGAGGAGCTCGCCGTACGCGTCGTTGTAGTAGAGCAGGCTCCCTCGCCCGGTCGTCCAGTCGGCAAGGTGCGCACCGGCAGCGTGGAACTTAATGGAGTCCTCAAAGTGCTCCTTGCCAAAGAGGGAGATGGCCAGGTCCTGCCACTGCTCGTTCAAATCTGAAGCGTATCGCAGGCTCCCGTCAGTGTGAGCTCTGCGGTACATGAGCTCCAACCACTCAAAGTAGACGGTGAAGAGCTCGAGCAGCTGGGGGCAGCCGGGGGAGATGTCGACGAGGAGCAGTCGCCAGAAGCGGAGGATGTCTCTCAGCGTGTCGGCAGAGGCAATCTGGCCGAACTTCACAGTTCCCTCCCATGGGTCGAGTGGATTGATGTAGGCTCCGTACAGGTAATGCGAGATGCCTCGCGAAAATGCGCATTTGGTCATGTGCAGCGGGACGACGCGCGCCGTGATCCAGGCATCGATCTGCTTGCCCAACGCCTTGAAGTCACGGGAGGAGAGGCTGCTCTGCATCAGCTGGAAGGTGCACTCCATCAGCTTCTGGCCAGTGCCGTGCTCGCAAAAGTGCATCAGCGGGATGGCCGTGCCCTGGAAGACGTCCAGGCCCACCACCTCAAAGGCCGGGTTGGGATCAGGGTGGAGCCCGAGAGGCCGGGTGTGGTCCGCGCGCGCTGCCGCCGAGTGCGGGTGGAGAGCCCATGCCCGACCGATGTGCGCACGCTGGGTGGCGTTGCTCCGCAGGTCAAAGCTCTCGTGTGACCAGAACCCCGGCCCCTTCCTGGCGTAGCACATCCAGCACGCCTGGTTCTGCAGCGTCTGCGTCACCTGCGCAATCTTTGGGTAGTCGAGCGACAGCCCGAGCACCACGGGGTAGATGCGCTCAGCCTGGCCGTGCGCGCCAACAGCGGTGGTACCAACCAGGGAGATCATGCTCCTGTCTCGCATGCCACTGAACAAGTGTCGCATCTGCGCGCGAAACAGCAGCTTGCGCACAGTTGTCTTGCGCGCGTCAGACACCTCAAGCATGGCTCGGTCAGGCACCTTGGACAGGTACGAGAGGAGCATTCCATTGGAAGGCTGCCGGGCCTGCTCCAGTGGAAGAGCCAGGCTGGTGACGGACACGGGGCAAGCCGAGCGCTCGCCGTTCTTGGTGAGATTTGTATCGTCCCAGTACAGCTTGAGCGCAAAAGCGATGGCCGAGGGGTCCCGAGCCTGGATGGCGCCACAGAGCTCGAGCAGCACATCGCCCGAGTAGGGATCCGCGTAGACGCGGTCACCACTGCTGCGCTCGACGAGCCGCCGTGGGCGACAGTGCTCCGGCGTCACAAAGCGGAAGAGGAAGCGGGCCATCGCATCCAGCTTCCGATAGTGCATCACGACAGCGACCGGCGGCTCACCTGGCGTCAGCTCCACCTCGATGGTGACTGTGTGAAATCGAAGCCCGAGTTTGTCGAGCAAGCCATCCACCACCGCTCGCATCGGCGACAGTCCACGCCGTGCATCAATCAGCAGCGGTTGGAGCGACCCGACCGTGTCCTCCTGCTCGCGAGCGATGGCCGAGGGCGCGTCATGGTTGGAAGTGCCGATGAGCTCCTGGTGTGCATACCACCGGAACGTGCGCATATTGCCAAAGAGTGCGCCCAGCTGGATGTCAGCAAAGTACGGCGGCGGCAGAGGCGGACGCGGCGACACTCGCGGCTCGCCTGGCTTCCGCCGAGCTTCTCGGCGCTCGTGCTCACGCTGCGGCTGCTCCGCCTGCTGATCTGCGACGCGATGCGCGTCGCGATCGAGTACCGCGTGTGCTGCTGCGTCGAGGTCGCCAGGGTGTGCGTCGCGGATGTGCCACGAGAGCTGTGTGTAGCTACGGCAGACGCGGCCACAGTCGGAGCACACGAAACGCGCCAGTTCTTCGGTTGTTGCGCGCTCGACCAGCTTCGCTGAGACAGAAAGAATTTCGTGCATGCCTTTGTTATTGCGAGGGAAGACGCATATTCCAAACCTGCAAACCACCTCGAGCGAGTTTATCGTTCCTCAGGGCAGCTCCATTCCTCCATTCACCGCGCGCTGAGGTCGGTTTATTCTCTTTCTCTCTCATGGATGAATGGCGTCTTGGTGTGCACGTTGTGTGCAGTGGTTAAGAGAAATTAGTTTATACACGACATGCTGCTGCCCCAAGCTGGCACCACCCAGAAAAGCATGTCTTGAAATGCGTCTGCAGCCTGCAAGCAGCCGTATTTATTCTCTCTCTCTCTCTCTCTCTTGAATGAAGAATGTTGCCGGCTTTTTTCGACAGCAAACTACTTCCCTGTACACCGAACACAAGAACAAACAAACAAAATCTCTCTCACAAGAACACAACACCTAGCCGCGCGATTCGCGCATTCGAGGCGGGAGCGGCAAAGGAATCTTCGGTTCGCGCTCGAAATTCACGGACCATGATCCCACGGTCGCTTCTTCAACCGTCTCTCGGGCAGACTTCAACATGCCTCAGAAGCGCCAGCGCCGCGCTCCCCGTGTCAACACGACACCCGTCACCGACCAAGCTGGCAAGACAGAGGCCAAGACGCTCCAAGACCTCGTCAACCCGGAGCCGACTGCCGAGGCGCGCGCCTGCTTCGCAGCGACCGCCACGCCTGCGCTGCGCTCTGAACGCTTCTTCCGTGCCCCACACAGGTTGACGCGCGCAGCGAGAGCGGCTCCTCGGACACGTCGTCGTACGTGCCATCCGAGCTGAGCTCGGCCGACGGCCTCGGCGGCGACATCCTCTCCTCCGCCGAGGGCTCTGAGGACGGCATTTCTGACCCCGAGCTCGAGGGAGACGAGTACGAGGAGGCTGCGCGGGCCGAGGACTCCAACGGCGCGGACGACCCCAACCGCGAGTTCAACCAGGCGCTGCTCACGCAGGCGATCACCTCCCGGCCCAACAACATCGCGACCGCCCTCGTTTCGGCAGCTCATCCCGGCGGTCGGCGGCGCCGCCGCCGCCGCTGCCGGCCCGGCCGGTGGCGGTGGCGGCGGTGGCGGCGGTGGCGGCGGTGGCGCTGCCGCGGCGGGCGCCTCCCCGTACTGGCAGCCTACTCCCGACCGGCGGACGTTTGCCGGCAAGCGCCACGTCGTCATGCACGCCATCAAGGTGTCGCCGAGATTGCCCGAGATTGCCCAAGATTTGCTTGAGATCGATCGAGATCGCCCGAGATCGCTCCATACAAACGCCTGAGGCGCCATGTCATTGTGCGCCCCATCCAGGTGTACCTGCTCGCCCACCTTGACGAGACCGTTGCCGGGCTCTCCCTCGACGACATCCTGCCGGGGGTCATCGCTGCGCTGCCGCTGCCCGACAACACCGGGTCCAAGGTGCTGCTCAAGACGCAGTTCAAGCAGAACCTCCGTGCGACGCTGCGTGAGGCGGAGTCGGAGCTCAACACCGACCTCCGCAACCAGTTGCTCCTCATCTACTCGGGCATCATCCACCGCGTCATGGTGCACGCCTCCAACGCCACTCTGCACGCGGCGGCCAAGGCGGAGCACGTGGCGCTGTTCGCTGGGCTGGTGGCAGCGCCGCCCGGCTTCAAGCTTGAGGGCGAGGACGAGTTCATGTTCGCCTTCCACGCCGCCGTCGACCCGCAGAACCACACGCTGCTGGCCTTCGCGCACAAGGAGTGGCCCGCGCTCATCCAGCAGTACCTCACCTTCCTCCCGTCGGGCCGCTCGCGCACCATCACGCTCAAGTTCGTGGCGTACACGGTGATGTCGCTGTGGCAGACGCTCACCTTCGTCCCAGACACCGAAGGTGCGTGCGCACCTTCTGCGGCGAGAGAAGTCGCCCACACCTCACCAGTTCTGTGATCTGTGCCTGTGCCTGTAGGCGTGCTGCAGTACGGCAAGCGCAACCGCGAGACAGGCTCTTCCGCGCGGTTCGAGAGGATCAAGGCGTGGCTGCTCGACGCCGACGCGTGCCCGACCAAGTGGGAGCCGCTGCTCCGCATCCGCGAGGCAGCGGCCTAGGCGGCTGTGCCAGCAGCCTTGCGCCAGGGCGCTGCCAGCGCGACTCATCGCGATCTGGGGCCGCTCAGGAGGCGCCGCCCCGGTGCGAGGCTTCCTCACGAGAGACTAGGCCTCTAGGAGCGAGAGGCAGCTACGAGCTGAGCCTTTCCGCCAGTGGTGCATTGCGCGCACCCGCGGATCTCGCGCCCAGTCTCTCTAGTTTCTCCCACTCTCTCTGCATGTCATGTCCCTCGCGCGCTATGAATGAGTGAGTGTGTGTGTGTGTGCACCGCTTGCGCGGCGCGGTGTACGCTCTCGCCTCATTTATCGAAGCATGTGGGACGAAATAAAATGCATGCTGCCTGTGGGGCTGGGGGGACCGTCGTGCTAGCCGCACGGGCGTGCCCCCCGGTGTGTGATTTCACAGCGCGACCATGAAATCATATGCTGTGAAATCAGGCGTGTGATTTTCATGAGAGAGGAGTTGTGATCTCACGGTTCCATGACTTCATGGCTAAAATCCATGATATCATGGAAGGGGGGAAATTCAGATGCCTACGGCTCTAGCCCGCCTCCCCCCGGGAGAGTGCCCCCGGCGGCGCGGAGCCAGCTGAAACCGGTCTCTACTCTCTGCGCTGGGGTTCCTTTTGGGGGGGGAAGACACCGTGAACGGACGGAATTGGTACAAGAAAAGAAAGCCTGGCATCCCAGACCGCGAGACCTCTAAGCCAGTCCGCCTGCCCCCAGCCCCCACTCTTTTACCAGTGTCCCGTGTCCGGCGTGGACGCCTCTCTAATCCTCATCGATTATCACCCATCCTCCTCCGTCCTGCCCCGCCTCACCGGCGGCGGCGGCCTCGGCGGGCTGGACGGCCTCCTCCGCCTGCTCGCCCGCCTCGCCCTGCCCGGCCTCCTCCTCCTCGCCTGGCTCGACGGCCTGCTGCTGTCCGCCAGACGTGACGGTGATGGAGAGGCCCTGCGCCGACGCGCCGACGACGGCCGACAGCGCGTCCTCCGCCGCCGCCCCCTCGCCCTCCGCCGCCCCCCCGCCCTTGAGCAGGAAGCGGCCGCGCCTCGCGTCGTACGACCCGAAGAGCGAAGCGGTGAGCGGGTGCTGCAGCGGCTCCGGCGGCGTGTCGAGCAGCAGCAGCTCCTGCGGCACATATCCGATCCCGTCGCCGGGCCTGTGCGGGGGGTGGGGTGGGGGGACTTGTCGGGCGAGGTGAGGGCTGCGGTGAGCGGCTGGTGGGAGGGCGCGTGCTGGTGCGAAGCGCGTGCGAAGGCGCGTGCGAGGGGCGGTGGGAGGGCGGGAGAGCGGCGGTGCGGTCGGCGCCGGTCACGCGTGTCTGCGAGGACGTGGTAGAAGGGCTGCGTCCTCCCGTGCTTGAGCTGGCCCACGTGCATCGCACTCACCCACGCCTCCGATTGGCGGCACTCGCGGTCCACCCCGACGATGACGCCGCGGTAGTTTTGCCGCCGGTGGAGGAAGCACTGCCCCACGCCTGCAAATGAAAGGAGGCGGCCGCGCGTGAGGAGGACGCCGCGCGGAGCCGGCGAGCGACGCACTGCCCCGCGCCGTACGCGACGTCGTTCGGCGAGGCGGCGGCGAGGACGCCGGCGGCCGCGGCGGCGACGGCAGAGAGCGGAGAAAGTGCCGCGCCTGCCGCGCCTGCCGCGCCGGCGCTCTGCAGTGCCGCCTGCGCGCGAATCATCGAGTACTGTGCCTCGGCTGAATGGCTGCTAGATCGCTGTAGCTCAACGCATCTCGGCTGCATCTCGGCCGCATCTCGGCTGCATCTCGGCCGCATCTCGGCCGCATCTCGGCTGGATCGCGCCTGCGCGCTGTCAATCGCCGCCTCGCCCGCCGCAGTGGGCGGCGGCTTGTCGCGCTTCGGCGCAGCGGGCAGCGGGGTTCCGTCCTCGCCTGTCGGGGAAGGTTCCGAGAACGTTCGTGGGCAGGGGCGTGGCAGTCGCCGCACGCCGTCCTCGCAAGCGGCTCTACCTCGCGACGAACCGCGGCGCATCTCGGCGCATCTCGGCGCATCTCGGCGCATCTCGGCGCATCTCGGCTGGCCCTCGCGACGAACCGCGACGAACCGCGACGAACCGCGGCGCATCTCGGCGCATCTCGGCGCATCTCGGCGCATCTCGGCTGGCCCTCGCCGAGCGGCTCGCACTTGACGGGCAGCGAGGTCTCTTTCGCCCGCTCCGCCTCGAATGCCGGGTGGCGGCAGAGGCGGTCGGTGCGGACGTGAAAGACATACGCGCATGTCGAGACCTCCTCGATGAGAGAGATCTGCAGCCCCTCGCCGGGACCGCACGAGAGGCGCACCTGCAGGAGGGAGAGACGAAATCAGAGACGAAATCAGAGACGGCGCAGAGACGGCGAAGAGACGGCTCAGAGACGGGACTGCACACCTCGACCTCGCGCGGCTTTCCCGTCTTGTCGCAGAGCGTGCCGTTGCCGTACCGCATCTTGAAGTACGCGCGCTTGTTCGCCGTCTCGGACACAATCTCGCCGCGCAGCTCCGCCCGCAGCGTCTCCGCAACGCTCGGCTCCGCGCCGCCCTCCGCTGGCGCCTCGGGCTGCGGCTTCTTCCAGTACGTCCCGAGGATGTACTCCTGCGGGCGAAGGGCGGCGGCGGCCATCGGAGCTGGCGAGGGCGGCGGCAGCGAAGGTGGAGGCGGCGAGGGACGTGGCGGCAAGGGCGCGGGTGGGAACGAGGGCGGCGGCGGCGAGGGAGGCGGCGGCGGGCGCGACGGCTCAAGCCTGTGTGATCTGCCCCGGCCCTGTAGGGGTCGGCTTGCCGTCGGCGCCCTTGACCATGGCCTGCTTCTCCTGGTGGTACTGGCGGATGCGGCGCGACAGGCACACCTCGTACGTCCACCACCCCTCCGGCTTGAGGTAGCACTGCCCCACCAGCGGGCCGAGGAACTCGTCGACTGGCTGCGCCGGCGGCGCCGCGCCGGCGTCCGGCTTGCTCTCGTTGCTGGGCGGCTGCGGAAGGTGGCAGCGGTACTTCTTGCCGCCCTTCTTGGTCATCACCACGGTCCGCAGCCCGGCCGGCTCGGCGCCCTTTGGGTAGATGGCGCCCGTCATGAGCTGCACCGAATAGGCGGCACTCCGGTCCGTCGTGGAGATGGGCCGGCCGGCGGCCGGGAGGAGGGCAGCCGCCGCGAGAGCCGCGAGGAGCGGGCGGGCCGCGGCGGGACGAGGCGCGACCATGTCGACGCCCAAGTGCTGTTGCTGGTTTTGTGCAAAATAAAAAAACAAAAACTCCAAGGCCTCAGATAGGGCACAGACACGCTCTCGGGGCAGGGGTGGTGCGGAGGCGTCGCCGCCGCGCATACGCTCGCGCGGGGCGGCCTGGAGCCCACCTGCTGGCGTCGCCACGGCGCGACGCCCGGGGCCGAGCGCAGAGCCAGAGAGACCTGTGGCGAGGCCCAGGGGCTTCCAAACAACGAGCATCTCGACGACGAGCAGCTCTCCTGCGGCGAGCGGCGGAGGAGGCGCCTGGGCGAAGGGGCCGGCGCGGCGGCGCGTGGCGAGGCTGGCGAGGATCATCCTCAGCGCCCCGGCGAGCATGGCGGGGCTCGCCTCGCGGTTCTGCTCCAAGAACGGCGAGTGGAGCACGAGGTGCGCGCTGCCGCGCGTGGCGTGGCTGGCCCCTGCCCATGCTTCCATATTTTGGGCTGGCCCACGCACACGCCGCGGAAGCTGGACGTCGAGCTGCAGCATGGGCGGGCTCCGTGGTGAAAGGCAGCGGCTCTTCGTGATCAAAAGCGGCGCTCGAAGTCAGACGCCGAACATAGATGTCCCCATCAAGGGGACACACAATTCCAGCAATGGTTGTGTCCCCCTTCATCCTTCAGACCTCTTCCCACCCTCTCTTCCCCCTCTCCCCCCCCCCCCCTTTCCTCCTTGCGGCCGGCGTGTTACTCCACCTTTTCGCTTCCCCCGAGTTATATCAATGACTGCCACCCCAGGTTTATTTTTCGCGACCTCTCATGCTGGGCGAGGTCTCCACAGTAAGAAACCCTT
>NW_005200853.1:172066-179975 GCF_000372725.1 Emiliania huxleyi CCMP1516 | reverse complement strand
CGCCGACCTCCCACCTGCCGCCCCCCTCTCTGCCGCCCCCCTTCCCGCCGCTGCTTGCAAGCGCATCTGCGTGGAGGGAGGTGACGACAATCGCCAAGGAAGGCATCACCAGCCTTGAACATGTCATGGACGCGCTTGGTGAGGCTGGGTTCGAGTTGGTGTCATCGCACGCACGTGTCACCTATGGTGTCGACACCGAGAAGTACATCTTTCGTCGCGCAGCATGATAACGCTGGGCCGTGGAGCGCGCCTCGAGTGGGCGGTACGCCAGTTCAATTTCTCGGCGCACGTCTCTGCGCCCTCCGCCCCTGGCCGCCCAATCCAGGCGTGGGAAAACACGTCTGGGTGCTTCTCGCTTGCGAACGCGGCAAGCTGGAAGGCAGTCGGCCCGCGCGGTGGACGCGACCCCCCCACGAGCACGACTGCCTCTTGATGCGCACTGCGGCCTAAATTTCTAAGAAGTAAGATGTGTATAAGAAAGGGTGCGTGGTCTCTTTATTTATTTTATCGAAATTTGGCGTAGGGACCTGGCTCGCGGCAGCGAGGTGGCATGCACACGGCTACACGCTAATAGGGTCATGCGGGCAAGACTTGGCCAAAAGTGAGGAGAGGGTTGTCGTTGTCGCCAGGAGGGCCTTCCTCGATGCCCTGCCCCAGCGCGGCGAGGCATCCCACATTGTCGGCTCCAAAGGAATAAAAAGTGTCATCTTGGCATGCGATGGTGAAGAGGCCGATCTCGCTGCACGCGGCGGCTCGCGCTCGATTCACTCCATCAAGCTTGAGAGGCTCACATATGATCTCTCCGAGCCCAACATACAGGTCGAGCCGAGCGTCGAGGAAGGGAAGGCTGGGAGCTGACTCTGAACCATAACCAGGCCAGTATCGAACAAAGTACGCGTCGCCCGTCTCCGAGAGCAGAATTTCTCCACTCGGAGGACAACTCGATATGGCACAGATGCCAGGCAAATCGATCTTAGCAAGGAAGGGCGTAACTGCGTCTGGCCGTTGCAAATCCTGAAAGCTCGTTCCGCGCTCACGATGCACAACTCTGAACGCTTCTCCACTTGTCGCCAGAAAGAGAGCCGCTCACAGCACAGACCGAGACACCAGGTGGTAGCCCCTTTATCGGTGCAGGCAAATGTTGTACGCCCGCCGAAGCTGAAATCCCAGGCAGCTCCCGATTCTCGGGCAGGCCCCACACGAAACAAGCGCCGCTCGTAGTCCACGCCGCGGCCGTGCAAGGGGCCATAGCCGCGCCGACGATTCTGTGCTCGTCCAACGCTGACACGCGCTGTGGGACCGAGACAAAGCGAAAGGGGTCCGCGTCAACATAGCCTGGTGCCTGCTGAACAGCCTGCTCGGAGAGCCCGAGCTGCCCAAACCCGGCATCTCCCCATGAATAGAGGACGCCATCGTTGGTCAAGGCGAGGCTGGTGCCCTCACACGCCGATACCAGGGCTACATTGGAGAGGGCCTCCACCTTGCGCGGCTCAATGACCCAATCGCCGTCGACTTCACCCATTCCCAACCTGCCATGGCTGGGCTCGCCCCAGGCGTACACCTCGCCGTTTGCCGATACGGCCAGAGTGTGCGAGTGTGCGGCCGCGACGCAGCGGATGGACACTGCTCCGAGGTCGATTTGCCGAGGCAAGCCGAACTTTGCCTCCGACCCTTGACCCAAGATACAATAGGGTGGCTCCTCGTCTTCAGGGCCCCCGAGCGACTGCTGGCCCGACACACGGAGCTGCCCATTGGATACAAAAACGCAGTGGTACCACGCAGCAGCGACCGCGCAGCGATGCCTTCCAAATCGTTGGCGACGCTCCTCCCACAAAAGAGCCTGGATCCCGAAATTGCCTGCAGCACCTCCGGCCCGGTCTCGCAGTGCCATCAGCGTGAGTTGCGCGAACGTAGTGCTCACACACGAACAGCGAGCGAGATCCTCCGAGTGAGGCAGCGACGCAAGCAGCCGCGCGAGCAGATCATTCGGCAAAGACAGCAGAGTCATGTCGCCCGTGACCAGTGGCGTAGTAGTCATGTCGCGGGAGGTGGCGGTGCGCTGGCTCTCAAGTGGATATCCTTTGGCTGTGCGGGTTGCGAGCATGTGTGATTACCGGTACAGCCGGCAGGCAAGGTTCGGACTCTTTGGAGAGGTAAGGTATGGTGCCGCCTTGAGACCATACCCCCCCGCCTGCTAGCAGACCTGCTGGGGGTATGGTAGGGCTAGTCTTGGGCGGTCAGGACCATACCCCCCCCCCCCCCACACCCCTGCACCCCTTTGGGCCGTGATGGTCTGCAGATGGTACCATGCCATACCCCGCAAAAAAAGAATCTTAAAATGCAAGCCTCTCCCACAGCACACTGGCACGACAAGGGCGCAGACAGGCGCGGGCACACACCCGCACACACTCACACACCCGCACACTAAAGAAAACGCGCCTGCATTTGTGGATGTCCTGCCTCAACACTCTGCCGATCCGGCGCCTCGCCGGTGCGCTCCGCGCCGTCAACATCGCGAACTGCCTCCTGCTGATCACTGCGGCGGCGCTCGGCTTCGGAAGCCTCTTGGGCGAGGCGGCCGGGGTTCAGCTCCAGGCCATGGCATCGACTGCGCTCGTCTCGGTCTACGTGCTGGGCTTTAGTGGGCTGCTGCTGTGCTACGAGCTGCGCCTGGGCGCCGAGCGTCTCTACGAGGAGTGCGGCTTCCTCTTCACCATGGGCGGCCGCTGCGCCTTTCTGCTGCTGACTGCGAACCTCGCCTGGGCGTGCGGGCCGTGGTGGCTGGTCGCCGCGCTCGTGACCAACGGCAACGCGGCGCTGCACGCGTACTTGCTCCTCTCCCACCCGGCCTACACCTCGGGCGGCCTCAAGTGGGACAGCGTGGACGAGGTTGCCGCCGGCGGCGGCACATCCGCGCCGCGAGATCCGGGCGCCCTCGCGCAGAGCGCTGCCGGCGCGCAGAGTGTCTCCGGGTGGGGGTTTGCGCCGGCGCTCGGCGCGGAAGGCGCGCCGAGTGCCGCCCCGGCGCCGGCGCCCACGCGCTACTACGAGGACGACGAGATTTTGTGACCGCGGGTTGTGGTCGAGGTTGTGGGGACGCCGCATGGCGCTGCACTTCAAACTGTTTGGGTATCCGTCTCGCCCGCGACGCGCACGTTGGACGTGCACGTGTGCGTGCGCGACGTAGCAATAGTCATTTTAGTCATGCAGCAGTACCTTCGAACACTCAATGCGGAATAGTGTGCTCTCACCGCCACCCACCCAAGCTGCAGAACATGTGCGGGCCAGCGGTAGCGCCTGACGCCTGTGTGACGCTCTCAAGGAGGAAGGAGTGAGCAGTGAGGCGCGGAGCGCCGTGCGCGGAGCGCGCCCCGAAGAAAATTTTGAGGGTTGTGGAGGGCTAGATGCGATTTCGATTAAGAGTTTGACTCACACGCTGGAACCACTCGGCCCACCCACAGGCCCAATCTCAAGTGGCGGCGCTCCGCACCTACCCAGTGCGCAGTGGCGCGCTCCGCGCGTTCTTTCCAGCGGCGCGCTCCGCGCGTGCTCTGCGGCAGTGCTACTGCATCTTCCGCAGCTCCAGCAGGTATCAGCAGTGAATTCACCGCCAGTTATCTGCGCCTCCGTTCGTCGCTCTCGTGCTTGATCGTCAGGCCGTGCTCTCACGTCCGCCAAACAACTCTAACACGCACACGTCATTTGGTCTCTCGTCTCTCTCTCGTCCGCCGGAGCTACCTCGGCTATCGGCACCATTTTACAAGTTTGACCGCCGACATGTCGCGGTCCGGCTCAGTCAAGGCAATGTCGCTCGGCGCTCGCTGGCTCCGTGGATGCTTGTGCTGCTGAGCAATCCAGGCGCACTTTGGCACCCGGCGGCAACGACTTGCGGCGTCAGCATTCGAACGGTTGTGTTGATTTGCTCTTGCTCCCCGCGGTATCTAGCCGGCGCGCTCCGCGCGGGTGTCCAGCTAGCGCGCTCCGCGCGTATGTCCAGGTAGCACCAGCGCGCTCCGCGCGCACCATATCTCAGTGCCTATGCTTATAGCCACTAAAAGCTCGTTTCTGCAGCTTGGCCACCCACGTGGATCGTGGTTGGTGGAGCGAGGGATGCGGATGGGAGTGTTTGGGAGAGGACACCGTGCACGGGTGTGTCTTGTTAGACGGCAAGTGAAAAGTTTACATGAAAGTTCACCGGGAAGGTACCCGGAATTGCATATTCTACATCTAGTGCGTGCCAGTCCCGCCTAGTGTTGTTTGAGCAAGTTTGTTGTAAATTCAGAAGATCGGCCCGCGAGGTGGGGGTATGAGACCGATCCATCGCAGTTCTCTTCCTCCCCATCCAAGCGTTTGCGCTTCGGCGGTTAGTGGTGAGAGAGATTTTTAGCAATGTCAATGTCAATGTCAATGTCAATGTCAATGTCAATGTCAATGTCAATGTCAATGTCAATGTCAATGTCAATGTCAATGTAATGTTGTTGTTGTGTGTATGTAGTTGTAGTGGTGCACTACCTCTCCGAGAAACCATCGGAGGTTAGTCGCTCCTCATCGCAAATCCTGTCAGCAGAATCCTCCTACGGGAATGTACGTCAGAGCCACATAGAGCTCTACACTGAGAGAGAGAAGAGAGGTCAAAACTGAAAATTCTCAGCGTGACACAATCCCGAGCACTGAATTGTCGTCGACCGAGTTCTCCTTCTTGACGGCGTCGATGAGCTTCTCGAGCGCAACGCTCTCGGGAATCTCCCGATAGCACGCACCCTCCGTCGCTCCGTGCAATGAGCCTTGCTCTGTCTGCCACGCGATGAGGTCCTCCGGCTTGAGCTTTTGCGGCATTATCGAGACGAGCCCCCTCGCCACCTTGTCGTTCGGGATGACGGGCTGGTTGCTCGGGGAAGATAGTTGAGTAGTGCGCCGTACGCATGTCGTCAGCAAGCGACTCAGAGATCGCCTGCTTCTGTTCGATCTCCTTCTGGATTGCCCCCTTGATGTACTTGATGCTATTGACCCGCGACGATGACGGGCGGTTGATTTTCTTATTGGGTGCCATCTGAGGAACTGCTTGCGGATTTGCTATTTTCTGAAGATGCCGAAGCTTGCTAGAGCTCTACTCTGACGGACCGTGTCAACACACTCCGAGCACCAGTCGCCGGACAGCGCCCCGCCCTCCGACCGTGGCCGCTCGAACATGGGCGCTTCCGCGTCCAAACGGCTCGAAGCTTGGCGTCGCCACGGCGGCGGCGACTTTGAGTCGGTGCTGTCCAGCGGCGCATACGCGCTCGTCGACGCGCGGTGGATCATCAAGTGCGCCAGGAAGGGCGGCGTCCTCAAGCACCGCCAGGCCCTAGGCAAAGAGGCCTTCATCTCGTCCGCCTCCCTCGTCTGTCCTTGGGGCAGCCTGCCTGTCGTCGTGCTCTCCTGCCCGTGGCTGACCAAGGACCACCCAGACCCGGACGGGACACAGCTCCGCCGCGTCGCAAAGGCGCTCGAGTCCCTGCTGACTCACAGCCCATACAAGCGGCTCGCCGTCTTCTGGGACTACCTCTCGCTCCACCAGCACCCCGACCCCGCCAATGGCGGCATGCGCACAGAGGCGGAGGACGCGCTCTTCAAGCAGGGACTGGACTGCCTCGGCACGCTCTACTCCCACCGATACACAACTGTGCTGCGGCTGACCACCTTCCCGGACGGCCACAAGGCGGAGAACCAGCCCGAGGGGTCCAACGTGGCCGCATACTTCGACCGCGGCTGGTGCTTCACCGAGAGCTGCATGGCGAGCCTGACCAAGGACGACAAGAGATCGCTCGACCTCGGCAGGATGCGAGACGACACAGGATACGACTACCAGGCCCTCAAAGCCGTATGCGCTCAGGGCGGCTGCCGACGCCCGCCGCTGCTGCCGTCTCAGTTCGCGGCGGAGCTGGAGAGTAAGACCTTTGCGAACGGCACGGATGACATGCCGCTCGTGACGCGGCTGTACGAGGGCGCCTTCATGGAGCAGATTGGAAAGGCGACCATGCTGTGCTACAGCAGCCTCGGTTGGGGCGACGCGGAGGCGGCGCAGCTGGCAGAAGTGATCACGAGCGGTGCGGCGCCGATGCTCGAGGAGCTCCACCTCGACGGCAACGAGATTGGCGACGAGGGCTACAAGGCCCTGGCCGCCGCAATCCGCAAGGACGGGGCCGCCCCACGCTTGTCGTTGGTCTCTGTGGATAGCAAGCCGGCAGAACTGGTGGCCGCGTGCGAGGATCGCGGCATTTTGCTCTGAATACATATGACCATGGTCGGGTTTCTCCCGCCATACGTGCAGTAGATCTAGTCTCGCGGGGCGGTGTGACCGGAGGTGAACAGGTGTGCTGACACTGCCGTGGGACTGGCGTGTGGCGTCGGCGCGGCGGGCGGGGCGCCGCGCGTTCACTGCACACCAGGTGACCACTGTCGCTGCGCGCATGTCGGTTGTGTACTGGCTACACTGCGCCCCCTACTGTAGAGCCCCCTGCGCCCCCCAATCTCTCAAGCATCCAAGGGCGCTGTGCTCAGTCCTCAGAAGACACTCCCCCCCCGGCAGGAGCAGGACGAGACCGATCAGACAAAGATCCACACACGGTGATTGGACTTTGGAGGTTGGTGCTGTATTGGTGGACGTGTACACACGACAGAAATCAAGGAAGCTGCGTCGGGGGGGAGGACGATTGTACTCCACTCTCTCTGTAGGACGATTGTACGGCGAGACCTCACTTCATAGTACGGTATGGCTACCGCCGTGCGTTCGCGGTCTCGTTCTCGCCGCGCGAGAAGGGCGTGCAGACGGCCCGCTGCAGCATCCAGACCTCAAAGTCGACGGCGGCGAGCTCGGACGGCCTCTCCTTGGTCTGCTGGTCCGAGTTGAGGCACACGCTGCCAAACTTGGCGCGGTGCGCCTCGACGGCCATCTCGCGCGTCGCGTCGGCGACGGGCTCGGCTCCGCGCTCCGCGCCGCGCAGCTCACCCACCATGCCCCCCCAGTCCTCGCGCCGGCGCTGCAGCTCCTGCTTGTGCTCGAGAGGCGCGCCCGGGTCAGGCACCGCCTCGAGGATCACCTTCGCGGCGCCGATGGCAGCCTCAATGTCGGACGCCTGAAGAGTGCACGCCTGCGTCGCCGCGCGGCCGCCTGCCTCCTTGTCGAACCCGATCCGCGACGCGCCGCTCGACCTACCGGGCGTGTCGGGGGGACATGTGCATGTGCATGTGCATGTTGTTGTTGTCTGGGGGTGTCATGGCCAGAGGGCTGCTCTCGGCCGTGGCGCGCGCCGCTGCAGCATCTTGACGTTGGTGCCGCCCTTGCCAATCAGCCGGCCGACCACATTGCGCGGCACCATCACGTAGCCGTGCACGTCGAGCTTCTGCGCCATCGCCAGCCGCTCCTCGATACGTTTGGCGGCGAGCGTGCACTGGTTCTCGAACTTGCCCCGGATGCGAAAGAAGCCCGTGGCGCCTCCCTCGCCGCCGCCGCCGCCGCCTTCGGAGGCGTCGCCGCCCACCTCGCCGCCGCCGCCGCCCTCGGCCGCCGCCGCCGCCGCCTCCTTGGCCGCCGCCGCTGCCTCCTCGGGCTCGACGTAATCTATGACCGCGCCCGACTCGCTGGCGATCTGCTTGATGCCTGCGCCGCCCTTGCCAATGATCGCGCCGACCCACTCGTCCGGGCAAGGCAGCTCGAGCACACCACCCCACGGCTCTGCGACGACAAGGCGCGCCGCGAGCGTCTCGCGCGCGCCGTCGCCGTCGCCGTCGACCAGGTCGTCGATCAGGCGCCGCGCGCTCGCCGTCGCCTCCTCTCCGCCGAGGACAGTCACGTGGCCCGTCGGAAGCAGCGAGAGCGTTGCCGCCCGAATGCGCGGCGATCGCGTCCCACATGAGGTTGTCCTTGCCG